>NC_062519.1:36145679-36288179 GCF_022655615.1 Tachysurus fulvidraco
ATCATAAGTTACAGAAGAGAAATAGGACACGGTTGTCCCGGAGACCCAGCTGCCTGTTTATGTCCCGGTCAGATTACCTAACAACCCTTGCTCCCTTTGCCTCCTCCCTTTCTCAATTCATCTCCTGCCTTGCAGAAAAATAGCGCCCCAAAAGTGGGCAGAAAAAGAGTACTCTGCTATGTTGGCTGCATGAGAAATGTTTTCTGGCAGCCAGGTTATAATCAACAAGGCTGTAATTATCATGGTTTAAGCCCCCAGGTGTTATTTACAACTTACATCACAACAAACAAGCAATATCATAATGCTGTGTTCATGTTCATTAGTCTTAAGCCAAATCTGATGTGAACATTTCTCCTTATGTCCCTTTTGGTTTTGGCTTCATTCCACTGTCACCATGATTTTGCCTTTTCTGTATTATAGACTTAAATGCTACATGCTAGTTAGACAAAATTGTTACTTGACATGTAGCTAGTCATACATAGTTTTACCTTAGTAATTCACCAACACATGACATTCTTGTCTTGTTCAGGCTTTAAATTTCCTAGTCTGTATAAAAGCCTTACAATGCTAGCTCATAACTAGCTAAATCAATAACTTTAGTCATTATCAACCATATGCTTCTTGTCCATATTTCCCAGTGTTCTCATGACAGTATTCCTACACTATCTTTTCTAAGTGATTTACTAGCAATTCTGAGTTAAATTTTTATGTTTAACATTTTCTGTGTTTTATGTCTGTGTTTATATTTACTGAAAATGATACATGCTATCTGGACAAAATTGCTAGTTTCAGTCATTAATGCTTGTTGCCCATAACAACAGTGAAATTCCAGTGTAACTGTTGTTATCAAGTCTTAGTAATTTACCAGCACGTCTGAGGTAAATGTTGACATTCCAGAAATGTTTGTCCTGTTTAAATATTAACTATGCTGCTGCATTGTCTGAACAAAGCTAACTAGTAACTACTAGCTAAATCATGAGCCTCAATCATTATCTAGCTCATGCTTGCTTTCTTTAATATATAGTAGTTGTATATTATAGTATACTATACTATCGTGTCGTATTTTCCTATTAATTTAACAACACATCTGAGCTAAATGTTGATATTTCCTACACATTCTGTGCTGTTATCTTGTTTGTATACCTTGTTAACTAGCTAGATTTTTATCCTCAGATATGGTTCTAATATTAATATCAGTATCAATATCATATTTCCATTGTTATCCTGACTTTAAGTTGTTCAATGTCTGTTCCCATTTCCAAAGCATAAAATTTAATGAGCTACATTTGAAAGCCCCACACTTAACAGATATCTTTAATATGACATAGTACATAACACACTGTTTGTTAGCATTTACATTTAAATACTTGACACTTGCTTTGTTGGTAAAGGGTAAAATCAAAGCCATCCTTGACCTCTGACCAGTGAGGAAAACCTACACGATTATAATGACCTCATTATGAATGGAGGTAGTTCTGACTCCTTGCTTCCCCCCTTTGATGTCCATCCTTTTATTTTCTTTTTTTTCTTGCAACAAGGAGAAAAGCAGCCATTCAGTATTACATCCTCTCATATCCTGCTGACTATTCAACCTGGTACATTAATATAGAGTAGTTTTATTATCTACAAACACAGAATGTCGGGTATAGTGAGGTGTGGATGACGTTAGTGCTAATGTTAATTATAGACATGTGTTAGGACTAGAACTTTGATACAGACCTATATTATTGTGTCAGACTGTGCTCTATTCATTAGCCAACCCGAGGGGATTCAATAGGCACCATTAACCAAGCTTGAAGGGTTGAACAAGGTAAGGATTGTGTGTCTGTGTGTATGTATGTTTGTGTGCAAGGCCTTGACCTGTACAGTAGCTTCTAAGCCAACATGACAGACCATTAAAAATTTGTTATACAACCAAACCATTAGTCATATTTCCACATCTACAGTTCTCTCCTTTTCCTACAACCTAAGACAATTAAGATAAGAGGCCCAGGGTTCAATCTTACACTCCAGACCCATAAGATTACTCTTTGAGTATATTCATAAAGTTCAAGCTTCTGAGTCCTTAGATGTGCACTTTTACAGGAGAGCTACATCCATTAGCCTAATGCTTTAGCCACGGGTATTAGCATGTTAGGCCTGTAAGTGCCAATGGCGCCCAGTGAGACACACTGCTTTCATTTTCTCTGAGGGTTTGATGACATGGGGAGAGATTTGTCACTGCTGAGGCCCATATCATGTGGGAAGCTTCGCGTTTACTGTAGCCACTAACATGTGACCAGAGCAACTGAGACAAAGGGCCTCCTCTGAGGTCAGCATATGCAACACAGCTTTCACATGCAATGCCTCTTGGTGAAATTTAATATCAGGGGAAAACCTAACGTTACACCCACACATGCACAGAGAGATAGAAAGTATAAACCTTATCCGTGTGCCTTTTTTTTTTTTTTTTTGCGCGTGTGCTTGGAACAACATTGCCCCCTTGAGGTGGACTCTCAGCCAATTTGTTATTCTCATTCTTCCTGTTTAACATGCTTTTGACCACAGAACTGGTTTTGTTCACTTCCTAAAGCCTATGGCAAAACAGGGTGACTAAACTGTCACTGGATGAGTGAGTATGTGCCTGTGACACTGTCTGAATGGATGACACATTGTTCAGCTATGGCACGCACTCCAGATTTTTCTCTTCTATCCTGTTTTTTTTTTTCAGGCTTTTGCAGTGTCCCTATTCCAAAAGCTATAAAAGTTCAGGCAGCCTTTCGGTGGCTTTTTCTCATTTTGAGCTTTATTGAATTTCCTTTCACACTTACTAATGCTTTAGGCATGGGTGGTTATGTTTAGACACCATCCATAATTACATGGAAAGCGACTCTGTCAGGAAGGTGCAATTACCAGTGTCATCTGTGCATACAGTGATTATAATACAAAGGTGAGTATAAATAGCACAGTGCCTTACTAATACTCACTCTGAGGGCTTAAAAACAGAACTGATAAGACCCAACTCCAGAGAGAGTCTCATTTAACCCCGGCATCCATTAAATAATCATGTGTTCCTTCTATAGTCCTTGAGGGAAGATTATGAAATATTCATCTTTGTTCTACACAGGTGATTTGTCAGGGAAAAAAAGGGGAAGACAAAGAGAGCGCTAATCTCATTGTGATGTTGATCAGACTGAAATAAGCAATTATTTCCCAATGTCTATGGTTCATCAATTTTTAATATTGAAAATAAGGTCACCAGAGGTTGAATATCTAAAACAATGTGTAGAAATATGTTGTTTGTGGTTACACCTGCTGTCTATTTGTCTGAACAGTGCTGATAAAGCTAAGCGATATAAGGATATTAAATAGATCAGACCTCACAGGTATCATCTGTTCTTTTATATCTCTGTCTTCTGAGCCTTTGAACCAGTTGGGGTTTTTTTTCTGTGGTAATTCATTAAATTAAAAGTAACTCTGAACTGAAAATGTTTTCTGGAGGTTATAGTTAGTATCCAGTATTTTGTTTCAATAGTTAACAAAATGGAAAATGGGTGTGAACTTTTTGGCTATTAAATTAATATTGAAATGCTGTTCATGTCGACATGGGATTGTTTATTAGCAGTTAGCTAATGGTAGATAGAAGTCATTTGTGAATTACAACTACTAATGCAGTACTGTAGACAAGTCAGCATTATAACATGAGCAAGGCAATGAGAGAAGTCTCAAATGTTATTAGACAGTTTCAGGTAGGAAGCTGAAAAAATGACAAGCTATGCCATGGTGGTGGATGTGTGTTTGTGTCTCACATTATAAACCAACTAGCACAAAATAGTCTACTGTCCTGTGGAGAGAAGCTCAACCACTGTTCTCATGGCAATTAGTCAAACAAAGGTGCATATTTCAGCAGATATATTCTCCATTAGCTTATTTAGAGAATTACATGTTTTTATTAAATTTGTGTGTTGTGTGATGGATTGTTTATTTATTGGTTGGTTAGGTGGTTGATATGTTGATTGGTTAGTTGGTTGTTTTGTTTGTTTATTGAGTGGTGGGTAGGTTGATTGATTGGTTGAATGGTTGATTGGTTGGTTCATCAATTATTTTGTTTAATAGTCAGTTGGTAGATTGTCTGGTTGATTAATTGGTTAGTTGGTTGGTGTGATGAGTTGGCTGTGACTGTTGTACCAGTGCCATGTCTTTGAAGATATGGGCATTAGGATATTTACACCATATTGTCTACTCCTAAAAAGGTAAAACAGGTAAGTATTGTATAAAATTAACTTTGCATCATAAATGGCCATACAAGACAATAAATGTTTACAGGCACAAATCATTTTGTAGCATTATTTCTTTGAAATTTGAAGATACTATCCGCTGGAATAATGTGGTAATATCAGTAAGTGGGAAGAATTGTCATATAATAATAATAATAATAATAATAATAATAATAATAATAATAATAATAATAAACTTTATTTTGTATAGCGCCTTTAAAAGTAGCTTCTCAAAGCGCTTGACATAAAAGATGAAAGTAAAAGATACACATAATATTACAGACACTAAAACTAACCATACCAAAAATAAAAAGCCAATAAATAACTAACAAAGAAGTCACATAAAAGCTACCCTAGAAAAGTACATTTTAAGATGGGATTTAAAAACCCTCAGGGATTCGCATTCCTAATCTCTGAGGGCAGGGAATACCACAATTTGGGAGCCATGGAAGAACAAGCCCGATCACCCATAGTTCTCTGCCGTGTTGTTTGTACAGTCAGAAGACCAGCTTCAGAAGAGCGTAGAGCACGTGTAGGTTTGTAGCGGGTTAAAAGCTCACACAAATAGTGGGGGGCCAAATTGTTCAAGGTTTTATAAGTGAGAATGAAAATTTTAAAATAAATACGAAAACTAACAGGAAGCCAGTGCAATTTTTCCAGGATAGGTGTGATGTGCTCCCTTGCAGTGGTCCTAGACAGAATTCTAGAGCTGAATTCTGTACCAACTGTAATTTACTTAGGGTAGCTTTAGGAACTCCAGCCAGCAAAGCATTACAGTAGTCAAGACGTGAAAAAACAAAAGTGTTGATTAACTTTTCAGCCACAGAGAAAGTCAACATGGGACGTAATTTGGCAATGTTTCTGAGATGAAAAAATTAAGCTTTGACAGTGTTACGAACATGATGGTCATGTCAATGGATGGATGTGAAATGTGAATGGAGGACAGAACCACAAAAGATATTCTCAACCTAAAGTATTAAATAAATTATCACTGATGAAGGGATTCTTTTCCATCTGGTGTTTGTACAGGTCTTCAGCTACTCCATTAGAATTCTACTATCACTTAAAATCCAGTAATAATTCTGTGCTAGAACAAATTCCTCGTATGTGAAAACATACTTGGCAATAAATATCTTTCTGATTCTGATTCTGATTCTAAATTCACAAGCAAAAGCAATTCAGCAACAAAGAATACTTTATAGCATTCATAAAAAGGAACTGCATTAAATTTAAACGAAGAGCTGAATCATTATACTCTGTGTCATATAAAAGATTTTAAAAGCTATAATAAGCTAAATTAAGCTGTAATATAATTAAAGTTGTATACCAAATGCTAACATTAAAGTCATTTTAATGCAAAATTTTCTTATTTAATAGACACAAAGTATTATCATTTTATTTTAGATAAACATGTTAAAATGTCACTTGCCCTCTTACCATGATTATTCAAAATTAAATAATTATGTGGAATTGTGGTAATCTACTTAATTCACTTAATTAGCATTATCTTTTATATCCAACTGTCCAACAACTAGCAGTGGAAATTAAAATATCACTGCATCCACCTCGGTGTTATGAAGCCTTGCAATTAACAGTTGACTTAAAAAAAAAAATTGATTGTTTACATTATACATTCGTACATTATTTTACATAGATTACTAATCCGTGTGTAGAAATTATTACTGTTCCTTGCTAATAACATCAAGGAACATCTTATAACATCAGGATACATACAGTTAACAGACGAAACAGTGTGATGGAATGATTCATTATTTCAATTGTATCTGAAGCATTCCTAGTCTTATCAGTCCTTCACCTCAAAGCTAACACTAGATAATCAGCATTCTAGATAATGTGTGAATTTTAAAATGTGGAAATGTTTAATTAGCCTTTTTTTTTGTAACAGCCAGAAGTAAAGCTGTTCCTTAATGATAGAATGTTTCTAGTTTCTAGACATGGCAAACATTTTTTTTGTCTTAGTAAATTTTAATAATATGACTGTTTATTGCTGTTAAGCTATTAGAGATAACAGCAAACACAACATTCAGCAATCAACAAACATTTAGCATAACAAAACAATAAAAAGCATGATGTATTGTTCTTTAATTTAATTTGTAATTAAAAAGATTTGCTGTGGTTTAACACAAATAAAACATTCATGGATAATAATCACAACACCCTGCTGAATTTTGGGTCACTTTGTAATATCCATCGAAATTCATTTGCATTCTTGTCTTGGAGCTAAATCCATTGTTAGCGTGTTGTGAGACACAGATGTTTTCCTCATTGTTGAGTTTGAGAAAACTAAATATACTTTGATTCCCAAAACACACTGAGTCATTTCCAGACATCAAGGCAGGATTGTGACTAGCTATTACTGAATCAGAGCATGGCATTTGAGTCACCAACTCTCTTTTCTGTGGAAGCCTGCTGAATGAAGTGACATAGTCCAGGCAAGAATGCAATTAAGCTGATAGACGGCAGGCAGCTTGATTATATTCAGGATGTGTTCCAGCGGCTCGAGAGAGCGTTTTTATGCTCCTGCCAAAGAAGGCACCTCAGAAGAAAGAGCTCTAATGAGAGCTAATGTTTTTGCCAGGTCCAGCTGAAGCACAGAGACTTAATGAATGACCATGCACCTAGGTCTACTGGTCTACTGCCACAGGTCTATAACTATAACTAAACTCCACACACAAATTACAACTACTTATTAATTACAGCTTCAGCTCATTTTTTCCCCCTCTCGACTGCTGAGGGGCCTAAGTGAGTCACCTTAGTAATGCATATCTTGTTGGATTCTCAACAGAGTATTCTCGCAAGCTTCCTGAGAATAGTCAGTTATTTTTAGCTGGACAGTTTGAGTTTGTTGTAGCTCTGCATACGAATCCATGAAATAACTGTCAGTGTACTCTCTGCCCCTGGTTTGAAGGGTTGGCATTACTGTGCTGGCAGCCTGTTAATTATGGCACAGTGTGTGCATGGCTGGCACCCGGGACAATTAAGTGTTTGTCTTCAGACTGGCACATGGGGGGCAGCAGGTTTCCCTTCACCTGTCAGAATGCTATTAGCAGCCCATACACTCTCAGGGCAGAGCTAAGCACAGCCAGAGGACATGGAGGATGAATACAGCAACACCACTGATTAGCATGACATGTTTGAGACTATTATTAGAGCTTGACATATGCCATTGACATCAAATTCAAAACTTGTGTGTAAATGTATTCTGTGTATTTATACATATTTTTGCGTCAAATAAATGTGATCTGTCATTGTCCTGGCACTGCAGTGGGAGTAATGGAAGGATTACGCTACTTTCTCGAAGATGGCTGACACCTGCTACAAGTTTCAATATATCCTTTGTGAATAATGCAGGAAGACTTTGCAATATTCTGGCTATGCAGTACAAAAACACAATTTTCCACAAATAGGACAAGAAAAAAATGCCAAAAGACATTTACTTCTCAAGATTTTGTATTTTCTTCTTAAGATTTTGCATTAAAGCTTTGAGGCTGATGTAGCTAAGAACTAAAGGAGCTTTTAACATTAGTTTCAGTAAACAGCAGAACAAAAATACAAATTAGACAGCATTACAATCATTACAATTCATCTATAATTCACTAACAAATACATTGAAATGTGAAATTCTGACTTTTCTTGACAGATTTTGGCCTGAGGTTTGTACTTATGGTCTGTGATATATTTCTAGTGTCTATTGCCTGTTAGCAACAAATTCCCATCAATAGCAAGACAAATCTATTAGGGTAAGGTATTGTATTATAAGATGAATGATAAGTGTTTCAAATTCTTGATGTCCTAAAGGATTCAAGCTCGTAAAACCTTTCTTTCATTACAGCAAGGAAACAAACACACGCAATCACTTTCTGCTTCTGTTGTCTGTCTCTATGTGTAATAAGTACTCTGATTAGATAATGTGTGCTTAGACTATAAATGTTTAGTTTCTTCCCCAGAGCCATATTTGGAAGAAAAAAAAGGGTGATAGTGAATAATTCACCTTGTTCACATTCAGTAATGTATTTACTGCATAACATTCCAATCACTGTTGACTTATTTATGGATATGTCTCTACAGCAGACTAAGAAATATTCAATTCAATTCAACTTGTTTGTATAGTGCTTTTAACCACTCACATTCAGTATAGAAACAAAATACAAATTTAAAGTTTAAAGTTTAAAATGAAGACTTTTTAATGTTTAAAATTAAGACTCTATTAACTATCCCTAATGAACAAGCTGGAGGTGATGGTGGCAAGGAAAAACTCCCTGAGATGATATTAGGAAGAAACCTTGAGAGGAACCAGACTGAGAAATGAACCTCATCTTCATTTGGGTGACACTGGAGAGTAAATAATGTCAATGAAAATAATGTCTTTTCTACAACAGTCTGTAGTCAAATTAAACAACCAAGAGCTCCTGAGGAACTAACAGGTAGCCATAGTTTAGTAATTCCTTCCTGACAAAGTCTTCAAAGGATTGCTGATGAAGACCCAACCATAAAGCTGACTGACACAACAGTGGTTGAGTCATTTGAGCTACTAAGAAGGTGTGACAGTCTGTATCACAGCTGTACTCATGCTGTAGGAATCTATAAGCTGAGTAAGAAAGAGATCAGCTCTAGTCTTGCATCTTCTTCATATTTTTTTCCACCAGTTGTGGTGCTGTTACACAACATGGTTCAACAAATTGAGTCAAAAATTCTCCGCCTTATGATAATATGATGAATGGCAATAACTTCATACTTAGGCTTAGCTCTCTGTGCTATTTTTATACAAGCTGCCTTTGGATCTAGTGCATAGTTAAATAAGCAAACCTCAAACTTGTCTTAGCTCCACTAGTTTTGGGTTAAGTGGAAAATGGTGTTCAATTTATTTTTTTGGCTGAAATGTCACCTTAAACCATGTCTGGTGCTGCGGTTTTCAAAGGTGAATTAAACTGTGATTGCCTCATCATTACACAACCAGACCTAACCATCTCAGTATTGACTCACTGGACTTTTGGCTCCCGCATGGCACCACTCTAAACACACCCGCTGCAAGACGGGGCTCATTTTCGCTGAGGATAATGCTGACATGGCCTTGAATATGTTGCTGGGTCAGCAGGAATCCTGTGGAATACTGTTGATAACAGGAAATATGGCGCAAGGCAACAGACATGGCTATGTCAGGCTGGCTTAATGTCAAGCTGGACACAACAATATGGCATTAAAGTGGAAGTTTTAATAAGTGATTTGCTTATAATTATACACAACAACAAATGTGTACTACAAACATGTTCCATAAGCTTATAGGTATACATATGACTGCAGTATTTTCCTGAGGACACATTACAGGAGTTTGTGTAAAACAGAAATGCCTTTCACTAGTATTGTAGCCAAATCATCGTCACCATCCTCTTCACAGGGAGTTTTGCAACGCAACAGCGCCACCTGCAGGGTTTTGAATTCACTCACAAATTGTCACAAATAAATCAATAAAGGAGCAAGTAGCATTTTAAAAGCTGCAGTTAGAAAGTGAACTAGCTTGTCTCAATTCCTTAGACAGAATCCTTCATTTAATTCTGAGATTAAAAATCATTTAGCCAGTAATGATTATAGGAAAGATAAGTTCAGTGTGTGTGTGTGTGTGTGTGTGTGTGTGTGTTTATTTTCTTCACTCTTGGTCTTTTGAGGGAAAATGTAGAAGAGAATATCTTGCTGAATGTGGTACTGGCTATGATGAAACTCAGGCTGTTAAACAAGCAACCTTACCACAGGTAATTGCAAAATTACTAAATATGCTGACATGCACATAGATAAAGCTGAAGGAAAATAAGGTGGTTTTGCTATTCTCATTTATTTGTTGATGCATTTCAAGCAGTCAAGCAATGTATCATTCAATAAAATAAAAAAAAGTACAGTGTTACTGCTTAGCAGACTGAATATGATTTAAACACTTTATTTTGAATATATTATATACATTTTCTGAGAAACTGAGAATTTATGTCACCATAAACTCAAAATGCTTACATTTAAGTCCCTTTAGAATTTAAATTCAGTTGCACAGGCTGATGTGTGAATGCAAGTTCCTTCATGAAACAAATTTATGGAAATTGAAATCCCTAAATGATCATGTAGAGTTAGACATCTTTCCAACTTACATTTATGCATTTCTTGATGCAAGTGAAGTGTAGACATTTCTCTGCCTTTTCAGTTATCCACAATTTTGACATGCAATTTACTATTCAATTTATAGACATTATGGTTTAAAGGTGTAAAAGTTCATTTAAGCTCAGAAACTTAAGAATACACCTTGTAGCTTTGCTTATTCCTCATGAATTCTTGATACATTTCTTCCATCCAAACATGCTGATCCTTTCTGTACCTGCATTTCAATTTAGCATGTTATGGAAGTCTAAGTGACTCATATATTCATTTAAAATCAACACAACTATTCTCATGAGTGACAAGTGCATGGAGAAAGGCTTTTTGGGTCTTGTAGGCCCTAAATCTAGCTCTTCCATTACCATATTTCTTTTTGTTTGATAGATTCAATTTAGTTTAACAGTTAACTAAGCTAGTCATCAAGAGGGATAAATAAGATGGTGTATTTTCCATCCATTTAAAGATGCTAGAAAGATCTGGGGATGTCTCAGATGTGTCCTCATGCATATTCAGCCAACCCAACACTTAATAGGGGCACAGATGTTCCTGTACCTTTAGAGTTTTGAAGAAGGAAGAGAAGGGAGAAGAAGAAAAAAAAAAAGCCCACCCACACAATCACCCCAAAATGTGGGTTTAAAAAAAAAAAAAAAAGCTACTTGGAATCAACCGTGTGGTTGGAGACTCAGTTTGACACAAAGCTTCACTCTAGTTACTGACACAAGAATGACAACATTTATTACTTTGTTAATTAAAATACATTCTCATGTACACACTGGCAAATTACAGAATTTTTAAAACTACACACAAAAAAAAAAAAACCTCAACATTATGTACAAGCATTCTTAAATAGTTACCAGTTTTTTTTTGTTTTTAAACACTGTCCCTCACCCCCACACAACACATCTAGTGATCATCTTGAGAACTGATGCAAACTTTCACATTGTCCGAACATTTCTTGAGAGGCATAGGTCATGTAGAGAAATCCATCCTCATCCTTGTGGTCCTTGTACACCTGTGCCATAGTGAGAGACATGCTAGCGATGCCTGCGTTGTTGATCAGCAGGTAAAAAGCCTGACTAGGCATGAGGGTCATCCGGTTTCTGAAAAGGAGAAGCAGTACAATGGCAGATCTGCAATACAAAGACTGCTTAAATTTTTACACACCATTACTGCCAAATTTGCACTTAGCAAAGAACATTAGAGCTTTAATAAAACATATGGATAAAATTAAACCAGAAGCATTGTTTTTTCAGCCCCTGATTAAATCTAAAACATTTTTGGCATGAACAGGGCACAGACTGATCAAACAGCAAGGTTATTTAAAATACATTTCTTCTGCTCTTTTCAAACTGTACAGCTCCATTGACCAAATACCAGTTCCCTCAAGGGCTTAGACATAATCCAAATGAATTAAAGTAACAGCAAGCTGCACATTGACAGGAATTTCTCCATGAGGACAATGCTAGATAAATGATGGGACTGATTCCAAGTAGCTTTTATATACAAATTCCATAAAGCAGCATCCCGGTGTTGATTAGTTGCTCAAGAATAATCAGGAGTCATCTGACGTTTTGATTACCTACTGTGGAGATGTAAAAACTTGAATACACCATTACATACATTACTAAATATACCATTTTTAACTGCAAAATTGCTCCTTTGTTAATATCTGTGAAAAAGCTACACCTCTGATCACAAGCTTATTATTATTTAATTAGATATCTCTATTCTTTTTTTAATTTGGTGCAGCCAAATTTGGGCACTTGATCAAAACCATTTAGCATAAAACAGGGGTGGGAAAAAAAAATCCTTTCCATATGAAGTAAAGGGGGACAGGCCTTAATTTAACACATTCCCACAGAAACTCAAATCTACACTCTCCTTTATGCAACCCAAATTCCTCAGGCTCTTAATCATAAGCACTGGCATGATACCAAAGCTGCTGTGGGTGACTGGAGCTTTATATCTTACCAACAGATCCAAGGTTACAAGTACTCAAAATTCTCAAGGTTAGAAACTAATAAGCCTTCAAAAGAATTTAATAAAAATAAAAAACAAAAAACAAAACCCACACCTGATTATGGTGACAAACTGCGTCATGGTGAGCTCTTGTGGAACAAGAAACTTTGTTTTGTCCAGCAGTGGAAGGTATTTTTCACGATGATATCGTTCTATAATCACCTGAAAACAGCACAGCACTCATTTCAAATACACCAGCAAAAATGAAAACCAAGTAGGGGGGAAAAAAAACAAACCCACTAACTTTACATTTCTACTAAGTGACTTATGCAGTTTTCTAAATTATAGGTTATTTATTAAAAGAAAAATTCCTACCAGTCCTGAATATTATAACTAACCTTTCCTAAACATCTCACATTAGTAGCTCAAATTCTCAAGCAAGAGCTCCAGCATAATCAGAACTTGTTTGATGTACCTGTATAAATGCAGAAATTACAAAGACCTGGTCGAATTTGATATTCATCTACTACAACAAAGAAGTTTAAAAATGTACATCAAGCCTTTTGTCACATAACTTGATTTAAATATATAAATAAATGTCAGTGATCCAAAAGTGGCACAGATGATGTTCCTTTTGATGGCACCACCCCAGAAACAATGAGATTTAAAGTTTTGCACCTAAATCTCCAAAACAAAGTGTAGTGTGCTATAAAAAGGTGTATACTAAGTATCCTTTACCTGAAAATGTGGCTATAAGTGTGTCATAAAACTGGACCTGAAGGTTTGCTGATGCTCATTTAAAGCTTTAAATCATGAAGCTAATTGAAGAATCATAACAAAAAAAAACCTTATGGCCTATAATTAATTAATTTATTTTTATTTTTAAAATTATTACACCTAAACTTTGAAAGGGGGGGGGGAAACAAACAAACAAACAAAAACAAAACAAACAAAAAACCACAAAGGCTAATGATAAACAGACATCTATCATGACCTTACCGGAACTTTGGTTGGAAATTTGGTCCTGATTCCAGCCACTTCCTGTTTCCTCGTTGCTGTTGATCAAAAACACATAAATAAATAAAAAAAAAAGAGTCAAAAAGAGGCTACAGATCCGTGAGACACATTAAGATGTGATAGATGCAGGTTACCAAAGCTTTTCCTCTGTTTGAAAGGCTTAGGGTGCTGGACTTTCTCAAACGGAGCCATGGTGGATGTTTTCCCACGGCCTCTGATCCGCTCACACTGATTGCTCATGAAGCTGCAGCTAATTAAATAGCGCACATCAGGTGACGCAGCTGTACCTGATCCTTCCCTATTGCTCGGTTCCCTGCTGTCTTATGAGCTTGGATGATTTTCAAAAAAAAGTGAAAAAGATCTAAACCAGGAAGTAAAAACAAACGGAGGTGTCCACTAATTATAAGTGTCTACCAATTACTAGTTTCTAGTGTTGTTTACCAATTATGTTACTGTTTACGACAGTAGTTTGCACTTGCGTCAGTTACGTGTTGTATTACGACAGTGTTGTTGGGATTTGGCTTATTTGTTGGTTAATTTATTGTTTGTGGTGTTCCTGTGAAATATTTAGCTGTGTGCTAACACCCTTTATTAAACACCATTTTACGGAAATTATTCATTTTTTATAGTGGCCACACCACCATCTTGCATGTTATTGGGAAGTGGGAGGAAACTAGAGAACCCAGAGAAAACCCATACAGACATGAGCAGAATATGAGAAGCTTTTCAAAAACAGGAGCATAGTAAAGTTTTGAACCACAGAACACTGGATCAGAGGGGCCAGTACCACCTATTGCTCCACCATGCTCAAGTCAAGTCAAGCAGCTTTTATTGTCATTTCAAACATACAGGTATATAGCTTTTACAGTACATAGTGAAATGAGACAGCGTTTCTCCAGGATCATGGTGCTACATAAAACAAAGACACAGCTAAGGACTTAGTAAGTAGTCCTAGCCACATAAAGTGCAACTGTGTGACCTTGTGCAAACAGTGCAGGACAAAAAAAAAAAAAGAAAGAAAGACAGTGCAGGTCAAGACATAAAGACAGTGCAGGTCAAGACATAAAGCCAGTGCTGAACAAGACAGAAAGCCAGTAAAGAACAAGACAGAAAAACAGTACAGGACAAGACATAAAGACAGTGCAGGTCAAGACAGAAAGATAATGCGGAACAAAACAGAAAGACAGTGCAGGTCAAGACAAACAAGACAGTGCAGAACAAGACAGAAAGACAGTGCAGGTCAAGACAAACAAGACAGTGCAACACTAAAGACAGATAGTGCGGGGCAAGACAGAAAGACAGTGTAGTACAAAAGACAAAAAATACACACAATGCAAAGAAAATATAGAAGAAATTACACAAAAGTCCATACACAAAAATAGCATCGACCAGTGTAAATACTGTATGTTTATTCAATTCTGCATGTGCAGAAATACTGGAATGAACACGGTATTATAAAAGCAGTTGCATGAGGTAATGTAAAGTATTGTGCAAAACAGCAATTAACTGAAATGTGAGATGTTCATATTAATGAGAACTCCATCGAAGGAGTTATTTATGAAATGATGACTATGATGGTGTTGATGGCAGCATTACCAGGAATAAAGATTTGGAGCATTCTCTGTTTGAGCAGAGTGTACAGATGAAACAAACTCAACTTTCCCTTTCATTATAGCACATCTAACATAGCACTGAATATCATATGTAAATTCTGATTATTCAATATGCAGATAATTCAGTGTGTATTTTTTCCCTTAATGCTAACAAACACTATTATGAAAAGAGTCTTATATTTTAGTGCAGATATGTACATATGTGGTGATAATGATGTATAAAATTTCTGCCCTATTGTTCACAAGATTATTTTGGACCTAGAATCAAAGGAATTTATGAGATGATGACTATGATGGTGTTGATGGCAGCATTACCAGGAATAAAGATTTGGAGCATTCTATGAGTGGTTAGCACATTCGCCTCACACCTACAGGGTTGGGAGTTCGATTCCCACCTTCGTCTTGTGTGTGCGGAGTTTGCATGTTCTCCCCGTGCCTCAGGGGTTTCCTCCGGGTACTCCAGTTTCCTCCTCCGGTCCAAAGACATGCATGATAGGTTGATTGGCATCTCTGGAAAATTGTCCGTAGTGTGTGATAGCGTGAGTGAATGAGAGTGTGTGCCCTGCAATGGATGATGTATCCTGCCTCGATGCCCGATGACCCCTGAGATAGGCACAGGCTCCCCGTGACCCGAGAAGTTCGGACAAGCGGTAGAAAGTGAGTGAGAGCATTCTATGAGCTTTAATTCGATGTCCAAAAGAATCTTAGAATCATCAGTGACTATATTTTGGAAATTTATGCTGTAGTCTAATTACATAAATCTATTGCCAGTACATCACACATTGACATGTACACCCAATAAAATATTATGCAATATTTACTCAGAGGCCACTTTAGTAGTTATACCTAGAGTATAGGTAGTTAAATGAAATATGTGATTAAGACTCGAGTTTCTGGTTTTATCCTTACTGAAGATTAACAGTTACTGAAGATGAATGAACTCTTATGCAGTCATACAGTTGCACTTTGTGTAAAAATACAGTTGCTGAGTATCTGTTGCAGTACACAATTTGCCAACCCACCAGTTTTTACCATTAATTCTTAATTTCCATATTCTTGGAATATAATGGTTATCATATAATATGATTTTAAAATTCAATAAATAAATTCATTTATTTTCCTTTATGTATGTATGTATGTATGTATGTATGTATGTATGTATGTATGTATTTATTTATTTATTTGTTTGTTAAGAAATAATACGCGGTAAAAATTGTTTACTTTTGGACTTTTACAAAAAAAAAAAGAAAAAAAAGAAAAAAGAAGAAGAAAACAAAACAAAACAAAAAAAAATTTGAATGTCCAATCCGCATGTCCCATCATGCAAACAAATGCATTCACCTTCGATTGGCTGTTTACGATCGAAATGATTTATGACCACCAATCAGAGCGGAGTATGTTGACAGATCTACGCTTCTGTTTTGTGTGCGTGAGCTCGCTCGCGAATTACCAAAACAACGCTCTGTTGTGCACTACGTAGGGCGCAGGAGTTAGTTTATCATCCACACTAGGAAGTGCACTTATGTAGGGAGCAGGGGGGTGTTTGTGATGTAGCCAAGCGGACTCCTGGGTTCGAGTTGTCCAGTAGAGAGAGCTGTTTGTGTCGGTAGTGTGTTTTTCGTCTCTGCTTAGCTGAAAGCGGATATTGTAAAGTAAAGTGAGAGACAGAGAGAAGCTATAAGACGGAGTTGTCGTGTCAATCTGGGTGAACGGATCTCCCTTCCCGGCCTGGCCATGGACGAACAGGCGGGTCCCGGTGTGTTTTTTAACAATAACAATAACTCGGCTTTGGCCGGTGGAGTCAAAGCAGTTCAGCCGGGCGACGGAGGCGGAGAGGCGGCGAGGGCGCAGTACAGTATCCCGGGGATCCTGCACTTTCTGCAGCACGAATGGGCCCGTTTCGAGGTGGAGAGAGCGCAGTGGGATGTAGAACGGGCCGAATTACAGGTAATTCTCTTCAGGATATCTGTCGGAATCTGTTTTATTTTATGACTATTATTATTTTGCGCAATGATTCCGTGCTCGTTTGTTTGTGTGTCTGCACTCATCAGCACCTTCCTCTCAGGCTAGCGTTAGCTCGGGGAATGACAGCAAAACGCAGCACACCTTCACACAGCACTGAACTTTACATCTGGCAGCTTAATGCGTGGTGTTTCACCTTCAGACATCAAGCCTGGATGATGAAAAGGCACGAATGAAATCGAGTTGCTCACATGCAGTTTAGGCCTTGTAGAACTTCTCATAAGAGCTGTGAGATGGACGAGCTGTGAGATGGAAAGCTGTTGCTGTTCTACAATTCAGAGTCCAATGGGATTCTCAGAATCAGGGTGATGTCTGATAGAGATGTATGAATATTGACACAGATGTGATCATTTGCTCCTAAATCACAACCTCCAGTATCACATGATTCTATGTGAACTAAGCCGAGTGTACAATAACAGCATGAACTGGACATGTACACATTATCATATAGATATCTGACATTTCCCTGCACAACAAGTGTATATATGACCCATATATGAGTCTAAGGATGGCTGACATGCCCTGTCTTTAGAAATGACTGCAAGGTGCTATGAACTCCACAGACAAAACTATTGTTATGTCACAGCAAAGCAGCTGTCAAAGAGCACTTCGGTCCTCCAGGCACTGAGATACACACCTTTCCGTTTCCCAGAGTATACACTTTTCTCACAGTGCAATTCACTTCACCTTGTCCTTGCACTCTTTATTAAAGTCAGTTTAAACTCTGTGACAGCTTAAGTATAAATCTCAGATGGAGGAGCGCATTGATTGCAGCACTCGCAACAACTAACATTAACGACTAATTACAGCCGTTCATAAAAAGTACTAAAAACTCGTACTTCTGCTCTGTCTGTAATGCATATCTACCATTCGTTACAAAGTTCACATAGCTAAAGGCCTGGCTATCTGTCCACTTGGATGTCAACCCATCACGGGGCACAATCTAACACACACATGCGTGTATATACGCAAACACATACGGTCAAGTTAGAGATGCCAGTCAGCTGACAGTGCATGTCTTTGGACTGGGAGTGGAAGCACATTGAAAACATGCCAGCTACACACACACAGTTCACAGGCGGGAATCGATCCCCTCAACCCCGGAGATGTGATACAACCATACTAACCATTAAGCCTCCATGCCCTGTTATATAAATATATATATATATATAATGTGGGTAAATACTCAGCATTGCTTAGTTCTGCATTCATCCCAGAGGCATAACTGATGGGGTGTGGTTTGGGCTGGAACCTCCACTAAACTATTTCATGCTTGTTCCAAAGGTTTATTCACAGGTGCTTAGCATAACATGCAAATCGCTGTTGGTTGTGTTGGTGTTTCACGACTGCAGACGTCAAACTAACACGTTATCAGTACTGTAGTGAGAATCGCTCTGAGCCAATCAGGATTAGAGAATTTGTTTTCCTGTTTCTGTTTGAAAGCTACTAGCTGCACTCTAAACTCTGTAAACATACTTAAGGAGGAGAGAAAGAAGCGCATACCTCAGTTCCTCCTGGATTTCACAAAATCAAGCAAACTCAAGCAATATTTGACAAAGCGCTCAATTTTTCAAAATGACACATGTCTCTTCACTGCTAGGAGTTATTTGCAGTTTCACAAGGTCACTGTAAAATAAAAACTTCAAGCTGCATCACAAATTCTGAAGGGAAAAAACATTTTTGGCTGCAACAAGCACAGAAAATTTCGGAGCATTCTGATATCTGTTTTTTATAAAAGCATGTTATGTTTATCATTTTCTGTGGAAATGCAGTAAGGTATTTTGTTTCATACACAATTAATTTATTAACATGACATAAAGACCCAGAACTCCATCACGCTCTCTCACATTCACGCAATCAACATAATCGTGCCATGCTTCCTTATCAGCGTTCAGACATATTCCTCGCTATGCCACCTGATGGATGCTTTTTTTTTTTGCCTTTGTTTTTCCAACTAATCTCAGTACATTGATAATATCAGAGGTCTGACTATCAGACCAGGTGACTCTGCACCGAACAGATAACGATTTCATCAGAGTAAGCGAGTCCTCTATGTTTACACGTGTCCAGTGTGTTCGTGACATAAAAGACGCCTGAGGGTGGGATCACTGACTGTCAGCTCTGCACTGATACCACACCAGAGGTTCAGCTCTGATCCCGCTACTCTATCTAAGAGTTAGTTAGGTGATTAGTTCACACCAAAGCTTCAGAGATGTTGAATTACTGCCATGTAGGGAGCATTTAAGCTGCAAATTTCCCAATAAATGTGTTTTATGCCTGTAGTCACAGGCAGCGGTCGTCTGCATGTCTGCAGCTGCATCTTTTCCTGTACTGCAGCTGTATCTGACGGTCTGATGTAAAGTCCAAATGTTTATTCAACGCTGAATTACAACACTTTTTTAAGCACATCAACGATCTTCAGGATTTATTATTATTGTTTTTTAATCATTCTACAAGGGAAGGAGGAGCTACAGTTACAATTATAAATTGCTTTAAATCCATGCAGACTGTTTTTATCCACCTCACTCTAGATTAAGTAACACTTGTTTTTTGCTTTTTTTTACCCCCAATGACAAATTCCAGATGATCACGACAAGAAACGGACAGCGGGCTGCTTTCTCCTGTGTGTGTGTGTGTGTGTGTGTGTTTGTGTGTGTGTGCGCACGAGATATGTGCCAGCGCGTTTGAACCCCCGCCCACTCGCCCACAAGAGCAGTTTGCTCTGTCAGGGGGGAGCCTTTGATTTTCTCATTCGGTGTGAAAGATGTCACTTAATCACTTATAACTCTGAAACCATTACTACATCTTCTCTTTCCAGAACTGCGTGTTCTCCACACTATAAGCTGGTTATTATGAGACGAATAGCTTTAACGCTGACTACATTTTTGTGATTGTGAGACCAGAGGATTATTGATCAAGACGTGACGTTATTTTATATGGCATTTAGATCTACAGAGAGAGACCCAGAGAGAGAGACTCACTTTGTTTAGTTTATTTTAGTGGTTTTTGTATGGAGATATGCACCAGGAGTTTCAGGATTGACTCTGCAGCAGAGGATGGTCTCAGGTCTCGGTGGTGACTCATCCTCCAACACTGCACTGCCTCTTTCGCTCCCTCTCTCCCCCTCACACGCTCGCTGCCTTTCTCTCCAGTACATGTGCTCCGATAATCAGTTACATGGTGCATCGTGATCCGTAGGGAATAAAAGACACCGGGACATGCTATTCAAGGAAAAAAAAATCAAGGATGTGGAGGTGTGGCCCTAACATTAGAGACAAGTCTTATCCCTTTATGAGCAGGTCCTCCTTTCCTCCTTCAGTGAATAAAAACCTCAGTCAGGACTTGCTTTAATAGTAATTAGTACTTAGTAATTGAAAATATTATGTAGAATGATATTCTACAAAGTGCCACTTATATATAAAAAAAAACACATTGTCAAGAAAAAGTTTTGTTCCTGGTGACGCCACAGCTGTCCAAGAGAGCAGAATTGGTGGAGTCTGAACCCCTGAGGTACATTTACGTCATTTGGCAGACGCCCTTATCTAGAGCGACTTCCGTTTTACCTCATTTTTTTAATACAACTAAGCAAATGAGCGTCTAAGGGCCCTGCTCAATGGCCCAGTGGTGGCAGCTTAGTGGACCTGGGATTCAAACTCACAACCTTCAAACATTTACAATCTTCATCAAGATTTGTTGTTGTGCATTCAGAGCTGCTTTTCTCTCACCATGGCTGTAAATAGTGATTATTTAGGTAATTGTATTCTTCTTGTCTGCTCAAATTAGTCTGCTTGTTCTTCTCTGATCTTTCTGATCATCTGATCTTTGTCAAATTGAGAGAGGGTATAAAAAAAAAAAGTTCAACAGAAACCAGCTTGTCTGGAGCCAGCAACCATGCATGGTATTGGGGGGGGGAGCGAGAGAGAGAGAGTGAGAGACAGAGAGATGTGAACATGATCTGTATCTGCGTGTTTTGTTTTTGTTTTTTGCATCACACTACTGCCACACGATCAGCTGATTAGATAACTGCATGAACCTGTGAGTATATTTGCGTTCCTAATTAAGTGGCCGGTGTGCAGGCAGGTCACGTGACACTGAAACTCAATTTATGTGCCAGTGATGTACAGTAAAGGTCTCTGTCTCTCAGAGCAGTGTGATATGTGCAGTGTTGTGGTGATGTGTTGTTGCTGCAGGCATGACTAACTCTCTGCTCCTCTAATGAGAGTTCCAGCCTTTGGAAAAGTTTGTTTTTCACATTTGTGGGTGTGTGTAGTGTGTACCTGCTCCAACAGGTTTCTCTCTCCCTCTTTCACACACACTCTCTCGCTTTTCTTTTCCATCTCTATCTCACTTTCTCTATCTTACATTCTCTATCACTCTTCCCGTTTTGCACTCTCTTTCTCTCTTGATTTCTCTTTCACTAATTCTCTCTCTCTCTCTCTCTCCTACTTGTTTACTTACCTTCCTTCTGTGTATAAACCTGTACTCTTTAACCTCAGTTGATTATATAGTGGCACATTTTTTGTCTTGTTTAGTAGGTGTAGTAACTTGGACTGTGAAGCCATATCTATAGCAGGAATCTTTGTAAAATTTGAAAAACGCCTTCTAGTCTAGATAGCTCAACTGAACCAAGTGCCTTTTAACACACAGATCAGCCATAACACAACAACAAACCACTTACAGGTGATGTGAATGGTCTCGATCCAATAGCACCTGACAAAGCAGCAAGTAAACAGTCAGTTCTCAAAGCAGGAAAATGGGAAAACATATTTGGCCGCGTAGCTACAGAGCGGTCAAAGTGCCCATCTTAAGGGTGACATCTTAAAGGTGGGGTCTCCGTTGTTTGAAAGCCAATGTTGACATTTGAAATCACCAAAACAAACATGCCCCTAACCCAAATGGGTCCCACCCCTGTTTTGATAGCTCCGCCCCCACACATACACCAGACAAGTATAACCCAAGTATAACCCAGACAAGTATTATGGCGGAACCTGTTGGGGCAGCTGACCGAGGGGATATTTTTATCAATAAATGAACTCAATGAGTAATACTATGGTAATACAAATGTTTTTGTAGTACTGTGTGTTGTACTGTGAAAGGTTTATCTCCGTTTTACTCGGAAGACGTTCAGTTCTCTCCAGCGCTGGAAAGCTGATCCTATATTAACACGGGTCTTGCTTCTTGCCTTATCGTCGCTTTCTTCGCTTTCTTTCTTTGTTTTTATCCGCTATGTCAATTTTAACACCGCTTTCTGCTAATGTCACACATGCGCACTGAACACTCTCTCCGCCCATATTGACAAGACACGCCCCTTTCTGCTCATTGGCTACACGTTAGTTTTGTTTTTGTTTTGTTTGACGGCCCAACGCAGTTTTCTGAAGCATTTCTCAAACAACGGAGACCCCACCTTTAAGACTCGATTTAAGAAGTCATTTTACTCCACATCACTGGAATAGGGAATGACCGGAACATCTTATTGTCACTGATGAACATTCCTATCTCTAGTTGTCTGAGACTCTCATTAACTCACGGTCACTTCAGCCCTAATATATATGTCAGAACTCCTCTTTTATTCTGTCAGGTCTCAT
Organism: Tachysurus fulvidraco; assembly: GCF_022655615.1. Lineage (NCBI taxonomy): Eukaryota > Metazoa > Chordata > Actinopteri > Siluriformes > Bagridae > Tachysurus > Tachysurus fulvidraco. The sequence goes on from NC_062519.1 coordinate 36,168,288, forward strand.
TCAAAATGTCTGAACAGCCAGAATGAGCTCAGAGATTGAACAATAATTAATCTAGACACGCCAGTGTTTGTGCTTGTGTGTGTGTGTGTGTGTGTGTGTGTGTGTGTGTGTGTGTGTGTGTGTGTGTGTGTCAGTGTGTATGAGACAGCTTTTTTGGTCATATTTCTATTTGTGAATTCTGATATGTACATAAAGAGAATTTCTCTGCCATGTCTGGGTGGTGTTTATTGTACTACAGCACGAACGATGGATTACTATGATTACATGATATTATTATTATTATAATAATATTAATAATAAAATAGATTTAAAAAGTGTAATTGAAGCGCAGTTGTGTTTGCAGTGATGGTTTTTGTCAGAAGATCTTTATTTAATATTTATAAAAGGTGTCTCGGGTGTAAACAATTTGTAACAGTAAAAGTTTCCCAGCTCAGACAAGTCTTCAGGACGGACAAGTTTATGCTTTCCGGTTTCTCAGTAAAATCACAAGCTATTTTCCTTTTATTTGGTTTATCGCAGTCGTATAATGAAAGCTAGAACAGGAACTAATTTGTCACTTGGACAATTCACAACATTAAATCTACATTCAATCTAACTCAAAAACCCTTACAATTAAATGTTGTAATCGTTTGCGGGTGTAAAGCTGTGGTATAAGTGGAATAACACTCTTATATAACTCTTATATAAACCCGATGCTCCTTAGGGTTTGGCACAGCAGCATCGTTCCTCCGACATGTTTTTATTTTTTTTTCTTTCATTTAACCACACAGTCTGTTTTATTATTCCTTCTTATCTCATACAGCGTCGAGCCCTGGTGGTTTAGCTTTGAAAGGTAAGCAGCAAAACAGGTTCTATTTCAATTGGATAAAATTTTAATGGCAGGTAACAGCAGGTGTCACAGCCAGTAACATTACAATCTAAGAGCTCCATGATTTGATCCTGAGCTCCGCTTACTGTCTGTATTGAGTTTCACATGTAGGCTTCTCCACGTTTTTTGGTTTCTTTTTCATCTCTCAGAAAACATGAATTCATGTATTTCTGCCACAGCTTTAATGCTCTCAGGATAGACTTCACATCCTGCACAACTCTGACTGAGTAACTCTTATTCAAGAACTAATGTGTTTATTGAAAAACAGTCATAAAGACCACTGATCTAAAGCGTCAAACAACCTCAGAAATGGAGCCTGCAGGAAGCTTTTCTAACTCATCACTTCTGGAGTGGAGAACTGATCCTCCTCGGCTTTCACTGGGACCATGAGCTTAGAAGCCAATCCACTGGATCAATATTGCTTCGCCTGTTTAAAATAGCATCCGATTCTGTGCTCCTGCTCTAGCTAACTTCCCACGAACAGTTGGCTGAACGTCTGACGCATATGGTACACAGAACTGGAAACACTTCAGGAGTTTTTAAAATCCTCCTCTGATTGGATTTTACAAGATTTCTGGGTGTTTCTAATTTTCTTACAAGTGTGTGTCCTCTTTTATAAGCTTGTGTATGTGTGTGTGTGTGCGCGCGAGTGTGCGTGTTTGCGAGTGCGCGCGAGTGCGAGTGAGTGCGCGTGAGAGTGTGCGTGCGAGTGCGCGCACGACTGTGCGTGCGAGTGTGCCTTCGAGTGCGCGCGAGAGTGTGCGTGCGTGTGCGCGCGAGAGTGAGTGTGCGTGTGCACGCGCGAGAGTGAGTGTGTGTGTGTGTGTGTGTGTGTGTGTGTGTGTGTGTGTGCTCGCGCGAGAGTGAGTGTGTGTGTGTGTGTGCGCGCGCGCGAGAGTGAGTGTGTGTGTGTGCGAGTGAGTGTGTGTGTGTGTGTGTGTGTGTGTGTGCGAGTGAGTGTGTGCGTGTGCACGCGCGAGAGTGAGTGTGTGTGCGCGTGGGAGAGTGAGTGTGCGTGTGTGCGCGCGAGAGTGAGTGTGTGTGTGTGTGTGCGCGCGAGAGTGAGTGAGTGTGTGTGTGTGCGTGCGCGAGAGTGAGTGAGTGTGTGTGTGTGCGCGCGAGAGTGTGTGTGTGTGTGTGTGTGTGTGTGTGTGTGTGTGCGCGAGAGAGTGAGCGGGAGCGTGTGTGTGTGTGTGTACAAGAGAGTGAGTGTGTGTGCGAGAAAGACTGTGTGTGTATTTGGGCTTTAAAATAACACCCACCAGGACATCAATAACTCAACACTCTCCCACCAGAACCACAGAGACGCTGATATAAACAAAGCAAGCTAAAACAGCACAACTAGAATCCACTGTACTGATTCCTGCTGAAGATGTAACTGATGTAGTGAAGTATTTTACAGTCCATTATCACTGTAAAAGAAAACAAATGTTACTGAACCATAAACCCAATCACACTGATGCCCTCGGTCACCTAAACTCCTTATTCTGTTTATGTTATGCCCAGAGCATATAGCGAAAGGAAGCAATATATCTATATAATAATAAAAACAATTGTTTTGACTTTTTTGTTTGTTTTAGTTTTCTAAACAGCAGTAAACCAAAATGTATCACATGCAACACAAACCACTCTAAAGCAAGTTGCTTCAAATTACTGTCTGCTAGAAATGTGTATTTTATCCAGATGAAATGTTCATCGTGTCAGGATCACACACACTCACACACACACAACACACACACACACACACACACACACACACACACACACACACACACACACAACACACACACACAAGCCCTCGAGATCTGCTGCTGATTTTCCTCAGACAGAGTTGAGACAGTTCAGAGTTATTTGCCTATTTGTGGTTTTGCTTTTGTTTCTTTTTAGACAAGCTCAGTTGCAGCTCTTCTTCAGTCCAAAGGACAGGAGGTCGGATGACTGTTGTAAAAACATGGAAAGAAAACCGCTGTGGTTGTGTGGATGACGGTAGACCAGGGACATAACATCCTCTTGTATTGTGCTTCGTTAGATCAAATTGACAAAGACTTGAAGAATCTTTAAAGGCTTTTTTTTTATTTTTATTTTTTTTAAAGCCCTGCCTATAAAAAAAATCCCTATTTGAAAAGTCCTGCATGTTTGAAATAACATTTTAAGCGTTTGGCAGTCCCGCGTCAGCAGCGCTTCTTGATGTCTCGCGTGGGCACCGTCTTCAAAGGTGTGATTCATTTAACACTTCAATGTAAATTTGAATTGCAAACCTGAACCATATCCTACAGATTCTTATTTTCTTGTTGCATATTTAAAAAGATTGCGTCACATTTGGACGCTTCCTACGCATTAAAGTACCAGACCCCAGAGCATCCATTTCCACAGAGACTGTAACCCAATCCAAACAAGCAGTTTAGGGTTTCTGGCTCTAATTTGTACAAGCTATTAACTGAAGATCCTTTGGAGATATGATCTAAGCCATTAGCAGGTGTGTGGTACAGTGTGCAACATGTAGAAATATCTGCATTGTTTAAAAAGGAATTGTGTACAAGTCAGCCTCCTGGCTATAATAACAGTTTATAGGTTTGATTCACTAGTGGCATCGGTTAGGTTATAGAATTATAATCCGAACTTGTTGTCTAAAAGGACTCTTTAGGTGCGGCGGCCGGATGTTTAGTTGTATAACGCGTGTTGGTCATTGCAATCCAGATCTATCAGTATATCAGTGTTCACAAGTGCAGATGATTTTACACGAGACATTGACATGTTATCAGCAAGCTAACTATTGTTTCTATTTTATTCTAATGTTGAGTATGGCCAGTGTTATAGATTCGGAAGTACTGAGTCTATAATCTCATTTTAAACAGGACTGGTAGTTTAGTAAATAGGATGCTGGACTGAGAATTGAAAGGTTATGTGTTCAAAACCCATCCCTGCCACGAACCCTGGGTCACTAAGCAAGGCCCTTAACCCTGACCTGCTCAGTTGTATAAAATGTACACAGTTCTGTAAAACTGTCAATAAAGCTGTCATTTTAAACAGGGAGAATTTGCTCTGTTCACAGTGTGAGCAGCCATATTGGTTTGACCGATCAGGGAAGGGCTTGGTGACTACGCTAAGTCCACCAGTTGAAATGGGCCATTTCGCTGGATGGTAAGCAGGGAATTACAAGCTGCAATGTCAGTTTGCATGCAGCATTGTGTGGGTTGTGCAGATTTGGACCTCGTGGCCAAAAGTTTTGAGAATTACATAAATATTGAAAACTGGAAAAGTTGCTGCTTAAGTTTTTATAATAGCAATTTGCATATACTCCAGAATGTAATGAAGAGTGATCAGATGAATTGCATAGTCCTTCTTTGCCATGAAAATTAACTTAATCCCATCAACCTTTCCACTGCATTTCATTGCTGTCATTAAAGGACCTGCTGAGATCATTTCAGTAATCGTCTTGTTAACTCAGGTGAGAATGTTGACGAGCACAAGGCTGGAGATCATTATGTCAGGCTGATTGGGTTAGAATGGCAGACTTGACATGTTAAAAGGAGGGTGATGCTTGAAATCATTGTTCTTCCATTGTTAACCATGGTGACCTGCAAAGAAACGCGTGCAGCCATCATTGCGTTGCATAAAAATGGCTTCACAGGCAAGGATATTGTGGCTACTAAGATTGCACCTAAATCAACAATTTATAGGATCATCAAGAACTTCAAGGAAAGAGGTTCAATTCTTGTGAAGAAGGCTTCAGGGCATCCAAGAAAGTCCAGCAAGTGCCAGGATCGTCTCCTAAAGAGGATTCTAGCTGCGGGATCGGAGTGCCACCAGTGCAGAGCTTGCTCAGGAATGGCAGCAGGCACGTGTGAGCGCATCTGCACGCACAGTGAGGAGAAGACTTTTGGAAAATGGCCTGGTGTCAAGAAGGACAGCAAAGAAGCCACTTCTCTCCAAAAAAAACATCAGGGACAGATTGATCTTCTGCAGACCATATAGTGAATGGACTGCTGAGGACTGGGGCAAAGTCATATTCTTCGATGAAGCCCCTTTCCGATTGTTTGGGGCATCTGGAAAAAGGCTTGTCAGGAGAAGAAAAGGTGAGCGCTACCATCAGTCCTGTGTCATGCCAACAGTAAAGCATCCTGAGACCATTCATGTGTGGGGTTGCTTCTCATCCAAGGGAGTGGGCTCACTCACAATTCTGCCCAAAAACACAGCCATGAATAAAGAATGGTACCAAAACACCCTCCAACAGCAACTTCTTCCAAAAATCCAACAACAGTTTGGTGAAGAACAATGCAAAAGGCTCGGGGACCAGAACGTTGAAATTTTGAGTCCATGGCCTGGAAACTCCCCAGATCTTAATCCCATTGAGAACTTGTGGTCAATCCTCAAGAGGCGGGTGGACAAACAAAAACCCACTAATTCTGACAAACTCCAAGAAGTGATTATGAAAGAATGGCTTGCTATCAGTCAGGATTTGGCCCAGAAGTTGATTGAGAGCATGCCCAGTGGAATTGCAGAGGTCCTGAAAAAGAACGGCCAACACTGCACATACTGACTCTTTGTATAAATGTCATGTAATTGTCGATAAAAGCCTTTGAAACATATGAAGTGCTTGTAATTATATTTCAGTACATCACAGAAACAACTGAAACAAAGATGTAAAAGCAGTTTAGCAGCAAACTTTGTGAAAACTAATATTTATGTAATTCTCAAAACTTTTGGCCACTAAACCCATTAAACTCATACTGGGTGTATTTATATTATATGCATGTAGTGGGACAAAAATCTGATTTTGTGCTCAAATCAGAATCTTTAACCTATCAGTGTTGAGCAGTTCAAGGCCGTATGAATCTTTTCTCTTTTAACATCAATCTCTACTTTTCCAGCTTGATTTCCAGTTGATTATTTTCCAGTAAAAGTATATGCAATGTGTTTTATTCATTTTATTAGTATTTTATCCTTTTATTTCTTACACTTATTATTGCTTTAATCCTCTTACTGAAAGCAGAACATTCTGGGTTTTTTTTTTATGCTGTCACGCTTTTTATTATAGATATATTTTACAAGACAAGTTAGTTATTACTTAAATTATAACCAGTTGTTACCTTCACATGACTTAGAAATGACAAAGGGCAAATTTTACAGTGCTGACGGATCCAACTGTACACTCACTAAACATTTCCTTAAAGAAAGCCTATCCACAGCAACAGTTACAAACAGCAATTTCATTCTTAATAAAACAATCATTTAAAAATAATCCGTCTTTTCTCTCATGCATGTTTGAGTTAATGAAGAAACTATAATGTATTAGAACAAGTGCATTTCTATAAACTCATGCTTTGCCTTGCAGCTACAACTGTTAGCTCTGCTCTTCCACTTAATTAATGATCACTTCAGGTTAAAGAGTTTTCCCTGCGCTGTGGTGTAATGTTTAATATCAGAACAAACCTGCTGTGAGGGAATACATCTGGATCCTTTAAGAAAAAATTTGGAGCAACGTCTAAAATGCAGACAGTAATTGGATGGAGTGGAAGGCTGCTGTCTGTATGGGGTCTGTGAACTTCACACTAAAGTGTCCTAAAGTGGAGATAATAGTGGTTTGAGGGTGTAATTTGGCCTCCAACTTGATGTGCTGAAAATGCTACTCACGGTAGTCTCCAGCTGGAAACAGAGCTCTTGTGAAAGACTTAAATCTAGTAGCTAGTTATCTGCTCACTGATCGTTTTAGCATCTGCTCTACACCTGTTTCAAATGTGTGGACATCCTGTGCGTAGTGATGAGGACTTGGCCCAGTTGTATGTTTACCTGTATGTTCATTGTAGGAGGTATGTCCGTACTTGGATGCTTTTGCAGCACGCCGTTGGTCCATTTTTCCACCTGAGAGAAACTGGCAGCTCTGAAAGAAGCTCTGATTGTTCTGTAATGACTATTGGTGAGTGTCCAGAAAAACCCTGGTTGGTGAAACCTTCAAGGCTATAAGATCCTTTTTCTCCAGATCACAACAACACACTTTAATGTGACCGTAATTCTGGTTGTAAATCAAATGATCATTCATGTGGTTTAGTGAAGTTTTGTATAAGGAGACATTTGCTTATGGAAGGAGTCTCCAGTGTCTGGGTTTTGTCAAGTTTTTCAAAATGGGAGGCAGGTGTACATCAATACCCTTCTCTGTTCTGGTACCGAGGTAGTGGAGTGAACTTCCCCTAGACTTCAGAACAGCCAAGTCACTGTCTTCAAACGACGGGTGAAGACCTACTTTTTCCTGAAAGAATTAAACTAGTGCTTATTTTTTCCTGTTTGTTTATCTATAATTTTAATTGCTTTTTTTTTTCTCCTTAACAGTGTTTTAGACTCATGCTTTCCTTAGTCTGTGACCTAGCGAACCAGTCATTGATGAATTCATTGTTGGAGGCTTCAAAACACTTTTGTATGTTACTCTGGATAAGAGTGAATGCCAAATGCCATAAATGTAAAGGTTATTGAGGAAGTAGTTGGGGTTTCGTTGTGGTTGTTGCTGTTGTTTTGTCATTTGGTCTTCTTAAGAAACAAATATGTATCTGCTATTATGTAAGCAATAACAGGAATGAACATTTGTGTATGTTCAAGAGAATTAACTATAATTTATGGATTAAAAGTACACCGTTTTGTTCATTTATATGAAAAAAGTGTACACTAGACATCAGGATATGCATTACCATTTCTAGCATAAACTCCTGCTAGTTTCCTAACCATCAGGAAGATAATTTGTGGGCAATCAGAGTCACAGCTTGTACAGAATACTGAGCGGGATATGACCAAAATATGCGCTACCCTACACTGTGAACATGTGAAGTTGGAATGTTCTACCAGCGATTCGTTTTTATCGTAATGCCACCACAGATTATAACGTCTTCCTCCTGATAGAGTTTTGTTCTCTTGTTGTAGTAGAAGGTCCAGTAGTAGTAGTACCTTATACACATTCAATGGATGAAAACCTCAGTGGATCTGCTCAATAGCCAGTGAAAACTGAGATCATGATGAAATGGATAGAAATGCAAGAAGATTTTAACCAGAAGGCAAAAAAAAAAAGGAATTTGCACCTGTTTTGTGTGTGCGCATGTTCAGCATTGGAAAGGCTATGTCATGTCTACTTATGAAGGAACACTCTGGGCTTTGAGAATTTGTAGTTTTTCAAAAGTATTTCTGTTTTTCTTTTAGCCTTCTAGGGGCAAAATTTTCATAGGAAAGTTTATAAAGAAATGAAAACTGGGCTACTGTTTTGATGAAATGAAATGAAATGATGAAATGAAACCCATTCCCAAGATGCTAGGTGCATGTTCATAACCCTCTAAAATGTTAAAATTTATGTTAATTAAGGTGAGGTGTTCAATTTAACCACTAATATTCTGTGTAAAGTTATCTAAAAAGAGAGCGGGAAACTCATGTCCTGACTCATTTTATGTCAGACTTGCAGGGATCAAATAATTCATTTGTTTATACTGTTTGAAACTGATTTTATTGTACTGGTAAAAACAAAAACAAAAAAAAAAACCTTGTGGGCCTGGAGTCTTTTATTATAGCAAATCAAAGCATTTACATGGACAAGAAGAAAAGCTGGGTTGCATTTGCCTTACAGATAGAACCAATCAGGTGTGACCTTTACATTTGTTCTGCTGTCATCTTATCCTAGTAACAGTGTTTTCATGCAAGTATGGACTTAGCAAATGACTTATTAGTCTAGTGGTAGGAAGCATTTCTGCTTATTCTACAATCGTTATTACTTTCCAGCTCTTCTAAAGAAGCATCCTTGTTAACACCTGCAAAGAAAAAAGGCTGTTGCTATTACGCTATTAAGCAACATTTAATTAAAATGCTTTAGGCCAACAGGGTGGATGAGATTGTTTTCTGTCTCTGAACTGTTTCCAATTAGCTAAAGTCTCATTTGACACATTATCATTGTTTCTTTCTTGTTTTTGTTTTGCATGTCGTGACGTGCTGTTGTCCCGTTGTGTTGTGTTCAATTCTGAAATCGCTCATTAGGAGGAGAAAAGTTTTGCATAAAAAAAAAAAACTGATTTGTTTGCATTCACTCTTCATTTAGCACGCACATTTTAATCAGATATGAAAAGAACACACTTTGTAATTGACACAGATAGCATCGGTGTATATACCCTTGTCACTCTTGTCAACTTCACCTCTCTGTTTCCTGTTGGTGGAATCCATATGGATAGACTAGTTGTTGAACTGCTAAAAATGATTGGATCCATCATAGCCAACATAACTAAAGACCTCAGAGCCAGAACATTTCCAGCGATAGCAATTTGACCGAATGCTTAATTTCAAACCAGCTTCTTTTAGCTACTATGGCTAAGTAGCAAGCTGATATGACCATGTAATAAGCTAATTTGTTTACTTTAATTGACTAATATGACTGGCTGCTAGAATTAATTTCTACGGTGGCTGAGAAGTGCAAAACACATTAACAAATCTGAAAACACATTAACAAATCCGAAAACACATTAACAAATCCGAAAACACAACTACAATTCAGACAACCCAGAAACAGTAGGTATCGTTTGTGAATGGAAACTTACCGATGTACAGGTATGGAATCTTATGTGTATTGTGTAAAGTTCTTCGTTTAAATATAAGAAAATAACCGAATTAATCCACAGTAATCCATTCCATCCATCCAGTCCAACTTTTCCCTGCGTCAGACCTTTGAAATTCATGTAAACCTTGAGTGAAAGGTGTTTTTTCCAATGATCGCTAAATGTTCCAATCACAAACTATACCAACCTCTTCCGGGTTGTCTGAATTGTCGTTGTGTTTTCGGATTTGTTAATGTGTTTTCGGAACAGTGCATTTTAAGACCTGACGAGACACCTGGGTAAAAGATCGGAGACAGCACTGGTGGGAGAACATATTTGTTTCTGGCGCGATGCACAACTCGTGAGTCACCTGCGAGTGACGTACTTCCGATTGGGAGGAGTATAGCGCTGATGTATGTGGCTTGAACAACCACATTAATTTACACCTGTCCAGTTTCATCTGAAATGTGTCCCGGACCACCTCCTGAAGGGGTTTGAACGATCGGATTTATATCTGTCTCAAAACCGTTTCGGAGGGCATTTACACCTGGTCTTTTTATGATCAGATAGCTATCCGATCACAGAAAACGCATGAAGTGACCAGGTGTAAAAACCCCCTTAGATAACTTTAGGCTGTTTATTTAGACCAGTAAACAAGGTTAGTATTGAACTTTGTAAACCTGTAGCCAGGGTTGCTAGCGTGCTAATATTAGACTAAGTACGTCAATAAAATTGGATGCATATAGTATCACCCAAGACAAGAAACCAAGAAATATGGGTGAATAAAAATCAGAAATAAAATATAAAACCTCTTTAATGTTGCCACTGTGTGCTCATTAGATGGTGGTTAATATTTTCTAACATTTGAATTTTTTTAACGTTAACATATTTTTAGTTCTTTAGACCTTTTCTTGAAGTCTGCTTTAACTTAAAACTGAAAGAACCTCAAGATCCGTTGCACTAAATCAGACTTGCAGTTCAAAATAGCAAACTAGCTGACAGTCTGTGAGGTATTCAAGCCCCTCTACCCACAACTCTTTCCAGTTCTCCACTTTACTAACACCCATAACCACATCATGTCTGCAGTCGATCAACACCCTCCCTGTGCCATGTTGCTTTTGGAATAAGTCCCTTTTTCCCTTCTACACAGTGGAGCCCTGTGTGTACACACCTCACCTGATCACTTCTCTCTAAACACTTACACAGTAAACCTCACACACACTCACACACACTCACCAATGACCATTTATTGATGAGTTTGCGATGTAAGATGGCATGTGGATGTGACACAGCCACATAAACAAGCACCTGCTGGAACAAACGATTGCATTTTAGTGTTTAACTGCAAGCGGTTTCTGCTGAAGGGACTCGTTTATATGAGATGCTACCCAAACGTACAGGGCAGATGTGCTGTGGATTTCATTAAACACACTCTCAATAGTAGAAGTGTGTTTGGATTCTGAAGTAAATCCAAAGTATTGCGTCTTTTGTTTACCTGCCCCAATTTTTACCTTGTTTACATTGTACACACAGCAGCATTTTTTTTGTTGGGCTGAAGCTCTGACTGGTTAATCTGCTTTATTTTACTGTTAAGAACATTCCTACAATCAGCATTACTACAGTTACAGAAATGATGTTACTGTTGAATTCTCAAATCTGATCAGGCAGAAGTAGTTTCAACTGCGAGGCCAATCAGAGTTATTGTTTCTATAGTTACAGCTAACACATGGCCTTGTAACGGCAGACGCTCTACATTATTAATAACTCATTCACTCATCTCAATCATGTTGTTTTCTGTTTATTTTTCCTTTGTTTGTGTGTTAGTTGAACTACTTGTCAGACAGCCACATTACAAATATGTGAAGCTTTGTGAATCATTGCTAACAAAGTCTTGTTGGTGCTACAGGGGTGGCAGGGCTGAGGGGTATACAGGGGAAAACAACATACCTGTCAGGTTTGCTGTCATCTAGAGTAGCTGGGTTGTTTCTTGACCTGCTTCCGTTTTGGACTGTTAAATCAGTAGTGATGTCTGGAGATGTCTCTCCTGAAGGCAGGATGACTACTCCTTTGAGGAGAATTGAGCTTGAGTGGCTTGTTCAGTTGACCAAAATAGACACACGGTGTACCACTGATACAAATGTCACATGCACTATTCTTCTGGCATGTGTTTTTTTTTTTTTTTTTTGTGGGAATCAGCTAATTCCCATTTTCCATCCATTACATCCTTATTATATGACAGCTATCCACTTGAGAGGGTGAAGGCAAGCATATGCCTCCATTCGATGCATATGAAGCCAGCCAATTATATCATTTCAACCTGCTGCTCATCCGGCACCACATTGTAGCATTACCCACACTATATTGTATTCATCCCCTTCCGCATATTGTTCAATTCAGTTCAGTAATTCCTCGGTTGGGTGTGATCGACATGCAAGAATCCATCCCTTCCACCCAGGCAATGTGGCCTACTTTTCCCATTTGGTTCTCTGCCATGGATGGCTGTGGCAATGTCTGGAGTTAATCTCACCCAATCTCACAGCAATGGGAAAAACAATTTTATCTTCCCCCTATTCAGGAGACCAAAAATCTCTGCTCTCAGTACGTTCCTGTATTCATCTTCGGTAAATGCTTTATTCTGGTCAGGATTGCACCGGACTGGGAGTCTGTCCCAGTAACACTGTGAGGCAAAAATACACTCTAACACACTATATAGGGCTCTACGTCATTTTACACCGCTTTACACTTCAGGTCATGTAGAGTTTCCAGTTTACCTTACAATATGTTTTTGAAAGATGGTAGGCAAAACAAGATCATTGAGGATACCCAAGAATGCTGAGGAGCCTCAAGATCATGGAGGTGACCCAGGAATGCTGTAAAGACAGAGAAATGCTGTAGAAACCCAGGAACTCCGAGGAGACCCATGAATGCTAAGGTGACCAAGGGACTCAAAGGAAATCCAAGAATATGGAGTAGACCCACACCTCCTAATCTGAGGACTGGTCAGAATGAAGAAAATGAAACGAAATTTTAGTCGTCAGATATCACGTCACTGACTTTAACCTGATGGTTGTGTCTGAGTAGCAGCACTATAATCAGACAGGGAATTTCTTCCTTGTGATTTTTGCCTTGTCTCTGTTAGAGCCTCCTCTTCTATCCCAGAGATGCTGCTATGTCTGTGTCTGCTTTAAGACTTTCCCCTGTAAGCCTGTCAGAGATATTCTCATGGGATGTGCGTGGGTTTGGATTACGTCACTGTGCTATTCCTGTTACTGAATTTACCCATGTTTTTTCTTTCTCATCTCTATTTTTTTCACTTTCTCTATTCCTCAGTCGATTCAAAGGGAAGGCATTCTCTAATCTGCATGCTCCTCCTCCTCCTCCTCCTCCAGCTATTAGTGCAAGTTTGTGATCGAATAGCTATTTTAAGGCATGTATTGTGAACGTTGTTGTTGCAGTAGATACTCCTGCTGTATTTGTGTGGGATTTTTATCAGCTTGTGCTTTTATATGTATTGGACTGTAAATTAGCTTGTTTTCTCGGGATCATTGAGAAAGACGTAACAGACAGACATGCAGACAGAGAGAGGGACACAATCACAGAGGCAGATAGAGAAAATGTGCATAGACAGACAGACTGAGAGGGGGAAATATAGATAGACAAAAAGATTCAAGAAAGAGACTTGGATTGGGTAGAGACAGAAACAGAGAGAGAGGCAGATCAGTGAAGAGCGGTATTATTGAGGTCCTCTAAGAGATGCAAATGATTTAGCGGGTAATTTCTTCAGAGGGAACTTTGGGGAATTTGAACGTGTCCATTGCATTATTGCACACACGTGTGTGTGTGTGTGTGTGTGTGTGTGTGTGTGTGTGTGTGTGTGTGTGTGTGTGTGTGTGTGTGTGTGTGTGTGTGTGTGTGTGTGTGTGTGTGTGTGTGGCTGTATTAGGAATCTGTGATGATGTTTCTTGAGTTCCAGTGCTCCACACACAAGTTGACATTTTAACAACCACTTGTGTGCTGCTTTCTCCCCATTGCCCAGACGTTCAGCCTGTCAGCAGGAGAACTCGTGTAGTATGAAACATAATCCTTACGGGAAAGCATTTCAGATTGCTCTAATGTTGTCTGTGTGTTTTACAATGCGAACATTAAAGGAGCAGTTTGTCATTTTTAGAGCCTTCAGCTGCCTGCAGAGCGAATCATCATGCAGTGAAAACATTGAGAATGAAGACATTTCTCTCAGAATGAAGCCATCCATCTTCTGATGCTGCTTCAGCCTCATGTGGTGTTGTTTTTCTTAAGAATAATAGTTTTGCCTAGAGCAGTAGCTATATATATATATGTCTGTGTGTCTTTGCGTGTGTGTCTGTGTATATATATACATGTAATAATATATATATATATATATATATATATATATATATATATATATTTATATATATATATATATATATATATATATATATATATTATATTATATTAATTAGTAAGTGTGTGTGTATTTATAGAAAAGACAAAAAATAGCCAACTAGCCACATGGTTGTTTGTTTACTCCTAACAAGATAGTAATTTTTAAAATGATGATTTTATGTTGATAAAATGAAAATGATATTTCAAAATGATAATAAAAATTATTGTTTAGAAGTTCTCATATGTTTAAACGAGTTTCCTTGGTCTTGTGGAAAACATGTCTATGACAAAGCGTCGATACATCCAAGCCTTTCCTGACCTTGTAAAAACAGCTATAGACATGTTTTCCAACCTTGAGCAGGTGTAGCATGCAGCACTTAATTGATTTGTTCCCCTTGAAATAGACTTGTAGCCCCTTCTTCACTGGTGGTGTCTCTTATAATGCAGTGCAACTTGTATCCTGGAGAACAAAGCAGCGACTGCAGAAATAAACGAATCATCTGTATTTAAGTGTACATTCATTTATACATTACAGTTTATTTTGTAGTGATAATTATGTTATCAAGAAGGAAATCTAATTTTGTGCTTTTTTTTTTTAACACACCCCCATCTTTTTATAGAGCAGCACAGAAGCATTAAAGTGAGAACTGGAGTGGATCATTTGGGTTACCCAGTTTCCTCTGCATCTAGGCCACTGTTCATCCTGGAGGTTCCCTTTGAAATGTCTTCTGATTTCATCATTTACTCTCTCTCTGTGTGTGTGTGTGTGTGTGTGTGTGTGTGTGTGTGTGTGTGTGTGTGTGTGTGTGTGTGTGTGTGTGTGTGTGTGTGTGTGTGTGTGTGTGTGTGTGTTAGAGCTTTGAATGGCTGACTAAAATGCAATATGACCCAACATTTCATGTCTGCTTGGGTTCGGACTCCTTTCAGGTTGGGGAGCGTCCTTCCGGTTTGTTGTTGTTTTTAGACTCCTGGCTTTTGTGGCTCAGTTGAGAACACATGCCACAGAGAATCTTGCATCTTTTGTACACTTTTCTGGCCACAAGCTTCAGAATACTTTAGGATATAATCTGTGTTTACTATCTGTGCAGTTCCCTGTACCATATTTCAATGGAAAAATATTTAACACTGTGGCCTTGTACACACCTGAAACACACTGCCTTTTACACCTGCCATTTAGAAAGCATCTTAAATAACCACTTGCAATAATTCCTGCTCAAGGAAGGACGTCAAGGACATTTATTACATCTGTCTCCTGCTACATTTCTTTCAGACAGAAATGTTTCCCGAATCGTGCATTATATACATGTTATTTCAATCATGTGGTCTGCTAACAAAACCTATAGATGTACAAGCAACAAAATCACAATAGATGCAACTGCTGTCAAAGTGTGACCTTTATCTGTTAGCCCTGTTGTACAGAATACTGCCATTTAGTCTACAAACTCTCTCGTAATGATTGCATGTTTTCCAGCTAGGGCGGTGAAGCAGGTAATTCTTTGCTGTCCAAGACGTTTCATGGCACTTTCAACAATGCATGTTAATACACGGCATGAACAGCACCATAGTCACTGGACGGTTGAAAGTTTATCCTGTATTTAAAATTTAGAGTTTTGATTGATGCAGATAACCTCATATGTCTGCTGAAAGGGCTCCAAATGTCTGCATGTTGGTCGTCTGCCATGTCAGTCACCTTCTGGGAAGTAGGTGGTTCTTGGCTGTGTTTATTCATGAAAGAAATTCAAAAGAAGTCTGGCTTGTAAGTCTAAGCTTCATCTAATATAATAATACATAATATATAAAAAGACCGGTATAATTATTCTTGATTAATATTTAAAATACCACAGCATCGATTCAGCCATTTTGTGAAAACTGTACAACACTTAACATTTCACATGATACAACCGTTTCCTTCAAACATCTTTAAATGAAGGGAGTCTTTTCATGCATGAATGCTATTATTAAAATGGAAGGTATGAACAGAATTAGATTAACAAATAAATGCACTGCCAAATAGGTGATTATTATTTTTTTTGAATTTGGAATCATTTAATCCAGAGTAGATTGAGAGCAGCATTAGCTAAATTTGGCTAAGCTTATCAATATTGCATCTGATTATATTTAATTAAATAAGAAAGTGTGATCGTGATTAAAACGCATTCATCATGCAGTCCTAATGGGATGAGACTTATTAACGTTGTGTGTTGTGAGTGTATGATGCCAGCAAAGTGGACGATCATAGTGTTTGAATCTGAGTGTAACACATTAGAACTGAAGTGGAAGAAAGATGGAGGGACAAAGACGTTTTTATGAATACATTATACACTTGCCTGTTGCATATAAATACCTGTACAGTTATAAATCAAAGGAAAGGTGTACAAGACAGTAGTGAGAGCAGCTCTGCTGTATGGATTAGAGACTGTGAGGAAAAGACATGAGGGAGAGATGGAGGTAGCTGAGATGAGGATGATGAGGTTCTCTTTAGGAGTGACGAGGATGGACAGGATTAGGAACGAGCACATCAGAGGGACAGCTCAGGTTGGCAGTTTTGGGGACAGGGTTGGAGCTGCCAGGTAAGAGGTCAAGAGGAAGACCAAAGAGGAGATATATATGGATGTGTTAAATGAAGACATGAAGTTAATTGGTGCGAGAGTAGTGGATGCAGAGGAAAGAGTTAGGTGGAAACAGATGATTCCCTGTGGCAACCCCTAGCAGGAAAAGCCAAAAGAAGAAGACGACCTGTACAGCAATAGCATCAAACATCAGAATGGAATAACGGGATCTCTGTGACTTTGAACGTGATATGGTTGTTTGGTTTGGTTTCGGAAACTGATGATCTCTTGGTAAAACTTTACTCAGTCTTTTAAAAAGCCTTCAGCTGTGCAGTTAAGGTTTTATTTTTGTTCTTGGCAGACCGGAATGGAACCCGAAGTGATCTGCTTTTTAGGTTTTTTGAGATGCTTTTCTGTTCATCATGGCTGCAAAGACTTAGGTTATTTAAGCTAATGTAGCCTTCCTGTAAGTTTCCTGTCTGTTCATTTTTCTCTAACTGATATACTGTATATCATACAGTAAAACAGACTACCTATGTGACAACTCTTCCAGTATTCTGGTGAAAGGATCTTATTTAGTTTTTTTTTAATCAGTCAAATGTCAGTTAGTTCTGAATCAGTTGAATCAGTAATACTCTCTGTGGCACTGCACATGATGGAAATGAACTTCTAACCTACTCTCCTCCCTTCTAAAGTGTTCTCCACACAGATTTAGACAGAAAGATAAATCTGTGCTCCTATGAGATGATATAATAGAGTGTGTGTGAGAGAGAGCGAGAGAACAAGACTTGACACCAAAAATGGTGTTTTATGGTGAGCCTTCAGTTTATCCCGTTATTATTTACACTAAATATATCATAAAAGTGATCTAGACTATTTTATTTTCTGTCAGAGTGCAAATATACGTGTTATGTAAGTGGTGGGGGCGTTTTTCATGCACTGAGGTACTCTTGTTTTGGTGCTTGTCAAAGCGTGTGTATTGTATTGTCCACCAAGACATTTTTAACCACAATGTAGTTATCGCTTCCCATCCCATCTCCCTGACAATTGTAAGCGTGCGTGTTTGTATGTCAAGGTGATTTATTTTTTTTCCCCTTGATGCACTCACATAGACTCCTAAGCACTCCGAAGTAATATCGCTGAATAACAGACTGTTCAGGGGGAATGAACTCTCTATGATCAAGTCCATTAACATAAAAAAACAATAATCATCATACATCATTGTGTTGCTGTGCAATTTGTGCAAACCTGCCTCATTTTTTTTCTTTTTAATTAAAATAACAGAGAGACATGCCAGGGCTTGGTGGTCTTGAATAGCTTGCCCTTGCACAGTCATGGTTTTTCTATGCGTCCATGTACTATAGTGCTTATCCTTTACATGGGGCCCTGGTGTCTGTCCCAGGAGATTTGGGGGACTGGGTCGGAGAAGCCCTGGACGGGTGGCACAATGATGCACCCATTCACCAATTTAGATATGCCAGATGCCATGTCTTTGGACTGGGAAAGAAACTGGAGTACCTGGAGGTAAACCCCAAATTGGCAGGAATCAAATCTCCCCAACCATATTTAAATTTTTTGTAGAAATATTTAATGAATGTTTAAATATAAAACTGATATTTGTAAATACAAATAAGTGGCTGGGCCCAAAAGCCACATTAGTGCAGATCACAAAGACAAGAAGGCATAGAAATGGGCTTTAGCTTATTCCAGCAGCTTATTCAGTTACGTTTGTGTAACATGCAGTTCTGGATTGTAAAGATCATTTATGGGGTCTTTCTGGTGAGATATTTTTCCAGTCCCAAAGCTTTTTCCATCAAACACAGACTGACTACTAATGGTTCCTTTTGTATGGTGGTGAGGATTTTGTTTGATTGTTTGTTTGTTTTCACAAAATGGAATTAGTGGACCTTGGTGTTTTGGATAGCAGTACAAATGGTACCACTTGTTATGTCCTGTTACAATAAAGCCATCATTTTTAAAAGAGCACTTCTGGATTTTTGTTATTTGAAAATACAGGAAAGGGAATTGTGAAACAATATGAAGATAGAGAAGCTAGTATATTATTTGACCAAAGGTCACTTGGACACTTGTTAAACATCACATTCCAGATTTATTCTCCCTTTTGCTGTAATAACAACAACCTCCACTCATCTTTCCAGTAGATGTTGGAGGATTTGTGTTCATTCAAGAGCATTAGTGAGATCATGCACTGATGTTGTTTGAGAAGGCCTGGTGTGCGGTCAGGGATCTGTGCAGGACATGTGGGTTTTTCCACTCCAACTTAGACCAGACATGTGTTCATGGAGCTCGCTTTGTGCACAGGGGCATTGTCATACTGGAACAGTGTTGGGTCTCTTAAGCACTATTCGGACGGGACTAGTTCTACGTTGATTTAGAGCTTCTCATTGATTTTAGTCCGGATTGTCTGAATGTGCCATCTCGGTAATCATTACGGACAATGTCAGTAAAGATTACGGCAACTTTTACTTTCTGTAAAAAGGTCCGGAAAAATTACCTCAGGTAATGCTAATCCCGTCCGAATAGACCCGCTGTAAATATGTACGGTAAAATTCCGTCATTTCCTGTTTAAAAGTAGTTTTTGGCGTGTTTTGCAAGCATGGAGGCACTTGAAACAGGAAGCAGCGTCATACACACACGACGACAAGGAGGTTACTGTGGTGTGTAAAGCGAGTTACCCCTCCCACTTCTGCTAGTTTTACTGAGATGTCTTGTCACGTGCGAATTGGCCAATTAATATTACAGACGTCCTGAGGTAAAATTGCATTACTCCACGTCCCCACGTAAAACTAATCCCGTCCGAATAGTGCTTTTAAAAGTCGCCGTAATCTTTACTGACATTGTCCGTAATGATTACCGAGATGGCACATTCGGACGAGAATAAAATCACCGAGAATCTCTGGTAATAATTACTTTACCCCCACGTCCCCACGTAAAACTAGTCCCGTCTGAATAGTGCTTTAGTTCCAGTGAAGGGAAATTGTAATGTTACAGCATATGAAAACATTATATGCAAGTATGTGCTTTCAGCTTTGTGGCAGCAGTTTGGGGAAGAACTACACTGGGTGTGATGGACAAATGAAGGCAAAACGATCTCGAAAAATCCCAGCATGAATAGGATAAACCTAGACAGGACCAGATTGGTGCTAATAACAAATAGGGTTGCAAAGGGGCAGAAAGTTTTCAGTAAATTTCCGGAAACCTTCGACGGGAATTTTGGAAATATTCCAAATTGGAAACTTTACGGGAATTTATGGAAATTTACGGGAATTTATGGGAATTATTTGAAAATATAGGGAAATGTATATAAACTATATCATATACAAACATAAATAAACATTTTGTTTGGTCATAAGCAGACATTCATGCAAGGTAATACAAATTAAAAAAATTACGTCTTGACTGATTTAATTGTAAGTAGAACTTTAATTGATTCTTTCATTGAGTGACACAAAAGCATAATAAACATTTATTATGCTTGTAATAAACATAATGAACTTAATAATTGTAATAAACATATTTCCCTATGATTGCAGTAAAATGAAAGCATCCCCCACCCTTGCCCTTCTAAAAAAAAAGTCCCAATCAAAATGTAAAATTAAGCATTTTTTCTTAAGCTTATTAGGTCTCTGCTTCTGTGGTAGTCAAGGCCTGGAAAATGGAGGGGAATTTCTTTTTAATTTCAGGGGGGGAGTGAGTGTGTGGGGGGAGGGTCATCAAATTATCTGTGCATGTGGTAACACTCCTAATTTACTGCTTATTAAGAGTTTGTAAGGTAGTTATTAAGTTTAGGTATTGGGTACAATTAAGAATGTAGAATAAGGTAATGCAGAATAAGGCATTAATATGTGCTTAATAATGACTAATAAATAGCCAATATTCTATTAATATTCATGCTAATAAGCAACTAGTTAAATGACCCTAAAATAAAGTGTTACTGTGCATGTTATGGAAGAACACAAGTACATGCAGGGAGTTTGGCCTCAATGGCCCTCCAGTAATCAGTGTGCTGTGTGTAAGTGACTTAAATTGCATTAAATCTTGTTGTTTTAAAATAAAAAACTCTGCATTTTTTTTAAATTCCCGGTTAATTCCCATATATTCCCGTTAATTCCCATATATTCCAGTTAATTCAAATATATTACAAATTCCCAGGGAAAGTTTCTAGCCTTGAAAATTCCTGGAATTTTGCAACCCTAATTACAAATGTGGACATCAACATCACAAACACACAGTCACAGTTTTAAACCCATGTCAGTTTCTCAAATTGCCAGTTTGGACCAGTTCTTTCATATTAATTATATTAATCTGTCCTTTTTATTTGTGAATGCAGACTCAAAACTTGAATGTAGTTCCTGCACCTGGTGTAAGTGCTAACAGTGTTATGCATTTATGTGTTTTCAGGCGCAGATTGCCTTCCTACAGGGCGAACGGAAAGGCCAGGAGAACCTGAAGAAGGATTTGGTGAGGAGGATCAAGATGCTGGAGTATGCTCTGAAGCAGGAAAGGTCTGAACCCATCTCATTCTCACTCACATCCCCAGTGTCTATGTTTGTATGTTGACTGAATAATGTGTTATAATAACTACAGCATGTACATTTTTTGTTGTTGAAAATTAGTTGTTCAAATTATCATTGGAGCTGTGATTAAATAATAATATGCTCCAGAGTTGCTGTAAGTCATTCTGACCTTCCTGTAAGAAAGGTTATTTTTGGTCATTAAGTAGGACTTTTGGCTACGAGTCACAGCACTGCCTCTGTTGGGTCCCTAAACAATACCCTTGTCTCTCTGCAGGTATACTTGTATTCTGTCTTAGTTGTGTCCAGTCTTCAGCCAATTAAGGCGTAATGATGCACAAAAGTCATATTCATTACAATACGATAAAAGCGGTGCGACAATACGATTGCATTTTCAACCCTAACCCTTGACTGATGCCCCATCTAGTGATTTTTACATTTAATTATGCAGATGTACATAAAGTCTGAAGACAATGAAAGGGTGTGTTTGAGGTGTCTGTGTGCATGTGTGTGCAAGTTGCTTCATGTTTTGTTTAGATTTAGAGACTTACACAGAAGCGTGATTTGAGCAGATGCATGGATGTGCCTGTGGTATTAGTGCTGCTATATTGTA
This sequence comes from Tachysurus fulvidraco, assembly GCF_022655615.1. Taxonomy (NCBI): domain Eukaryota; kingdom Metazoa; phylum Chordata; class Actinopteri; order Siluriformes; family Bagridae; genus Tachysurus; species Tachysurus fulvidraco. The sequence continues at coordinate 36,189,812 of NC_062519.1, forward strand.
CACATCCTCCACATTCGGCATACTGTAATATCTCCCAATATTCATCAACTTCCTGAGAATCCAGTGCTGCCTGCTTTGTCCATAGTCATTGCTTTGTTGTTGTTGTTGTTGTTGTTGTTGTTGTTGTTGTTGTTGTTGTTTTTGTTTAGCTAATACACATGTGTTAGCATATTGTGAATTGTGGAAAAACAGCATGCTTTTTATTATACTGTCTTTTATTTTTATTTTTTTATTTTATGAATGTGGTGTAATTTCATTGGCGGTGATGTGTGAGGTTTGTGATTTTTTTTGTTGTTTGTTTTTTTGGTTTTTCTCCTGTGGATTAGTTCTCTTTTTCACTCCGACTCTGTAGTTATTTTTCTTTTCACATTGTTTTCAGGAGAGAATGAGTCATTCTTCCAGGTCAGGCTGAAATTATATATGTTCCCTGTGATTCAAAGTTTGAACCAGGGAAAACGGTGACCACAGAGACCGAGCTCATGTAACAGGGCCTGTTGTGAAAATGGAAACATACTGCTCCTCAATGCTCTTGCCATCTATTTAGTATACTCTGTTTCTCAGTTCTGTATCTGGCAACTCAACTCTTTGCACAGGACATGTCCGCAAGCATAAAGCTATATGTGGTTTTCATTCCTGTCTACATGCACCGTGTTTTTGAAAATTTCTCTTTTTACTATAACAAAAAAGTGGTAAGTCTTTCAGGGACTGTACTGTTAGGTCAGACTGCTTAAGGGTAACGTTTGATAGCAGGTGTATTGAATGGTGGAGGAGACGTTAAACTGTGTATCATTTTTATACTAAAAAAAAGCACACTGTGTTTGTTGACTGGCATTAAAGTGGAACTTCTGATTAATGTTACAGTTAATACATAGTGTTTGTCTGGATCTTAGCAAAAATCTTAAATGTGGTAGATTCTGATGTGACTGGATGGATGGATGGATGGATGGATTGATGGATGGATGAATTGGATGGATAGATGAATTACAGTAATTACAGTACAGTCTACCATAATGTTTTCGGCCATCTTGAACATTTTTTTTCTAGTCTAGTGTCAGCACCTGGTAGCCTCGCCTTCTTCTGCAACATAAGCAAAACTGTGAGCATTGAGTGAGAGCATGAAGTGTCCAATAGGACACACGTCGTCCTGAACAGCCTGAAAAAAATGGTGTAGAATCCTGCAGCAATGTGTGCAGTGATTTGGGACGAACATGTGACAAACAACGGAGTGATGCTTCAAATTTCAGCCTCGTTAATAATCAGGGTTTGTACTCAACATCAGGCTAAATATCTTATAAAGAACACGGGACTTGTAAAACTAACACAAATTTAAACTTGAATTATTCAACTCGCTCACAATGCAACTTCCAGTCTCCTCTTAATGGCAGTCTGATCTATTAGTTAGCAGTTACTGTCATTTACTATTTCAGAACATAGTTGAATTGTGAGAGCAATGTGCCATCACTTTTGCTTAATTCTTTAAGAAATAACATCAGCTGCCTTTTTTCACCACATCCATGATAATGGTGATACATATGCTGAGATTTAGTTACCAGCTGGCCTTCATGGAAATTAGATTATTGTAGTTTGGGTAGGAAGGTGAGCTGTTAAAAATGCTTATTCAATAAAATTTCATTACTTACTGTGTTTTTATTAAAAAGGATAAACGCCGGAGAGCGTACCTGGTTGTAAATACAGTAAATAACATTTAATTGACTTAAATGTATACTTTTAAAACAATCGTACACCACCTTGTCATTGCTTATTGTCCTGTTTTTATAGTTTGGCATCTAAAAGTGTGCCCTGTCATGTTTTAATCTTTACATCACTTAAAATCACTTTAAACAATCATGAAATTTCTGTTTTTTTGTTTTTCCTTTTTCTTCAAAGTTCCGTTAATCTGCTGAGCAAATCTGCAGAGTGATTTATTTTATCCTATAACTAGCTGGCAGATGCTGTGATGTATAGTTTTTTACCTAATCTGCTGAATCAGCTGCCAGAGACGGTGACGCTGTGGTGCTTAAGGTTCTGGTCAGGCATTCAGAAGGTTGGACCCTTGAGTAAGACTTACCCCTTAACTGCTCAGCTTAGTTGCTCTAGATAAAAGGGTTTGCCAGATGAGTATGTGGTTCAAAGTCAAGTTGATATTTGATTTGTAAATGTGTGTAAATTGTTAGCAAGGAATGTGTTTGGTCATGAGCAAGTTTTTTCGTTCGGTCTAGTCCTGTCTGGTGTCTCAATTCTGTCTAGTGTTCTGTTGCTCCTCAGGGGTCTGAAAGTTAGTCATCCCATTAACCACCAGCCGAAAGCCACAGACTCAATTTAATTAAGTTTTAACTCAATATATAATCAGATGCCATTATTTTTACACATTATTCATGTATAGCTTTGTAAAATGACTTATCTGACAAGCACCGGTTGCTTTCCAACTGGGTTACACCGAGGTGCCATGAGTGTCACATTATATCTCCAATTTATAGATTCATTCAGCTTAGAATACAAGGTAACACAAAGGTAACTGTTTTTGTTTTGTTTTTTCTTTTTCTGTCCACAGGGCAAAATACCACAAGCTAAAGTATGGGACTGAACTCCTGCAGGGAGACATGAAAGCACCAAGCTATGATTCAGGTAGACTTGAACAATTGCACTGCTTCCACACACCACATGGCTATTTTTGTCCCCAGGGACAACACCTGAGAGACAGGAATCCAAATATTATAAAGCAACAACAGAAGAGTGTTCTTTATTTTCCTCTTTCAATTTTATAATTGGAATTGCTGATAGAAAAACGATTCTTTGCACTACAAAATCCAACACATTAGTGAGACTGAGCTTGTGTTTGAGTTTTGCTTTTGTTTTTGTTTGTCTTTTTCCCTTCAGATGATGGCAATGAAAATGAGGTTCTTCCAGAACCACCTAACAGCCAGCTGAGCTGGAAACAAGGAAGGCAGCTTCTGAGGCAGTGAGTGACGCATACATAGATAAAACCCACACAGAAAAACAAGGAAGGCTGTCACTGAGACAGTAGTCTACACTCGCTTACATACAGACCCAGGCACATAGTGTAAGTCCACTCCCACGTAGAAGCATGCAGAGCATCGCACATACGCCTACACACACTCTGAAACGCACTTGGGTGTAGGCAGGGCTTCAGCAAACAGCCTCGATCTGGGTAGGCAGTTAAAGCAATTCACTCGTTATATAATGACGAGTGTCGATTGTTCCCATTCTTTAGCACTGTCATGCCTATGGAGTGTAAATTCTCTTTCACATCAAACAAATGATACAAAAATAACCTTTAGTGGAAAGGCTGCAAAAATATCTGATGAATAGCAGACAAAATGCTTTATCAACCTACAAAAAGCACATGTGCTAATGGTATGTGTCTGTCTTTCTGGATACGATAAGCCATGCCTCGTCATCCAGACACTGCTAGGAACAAAGTCCACAGCTTCTTGGCACTGACATGCACAGAGGCTCACCTCTACATAACTGGAAGCGATATGCACAGAGGACTGACAGACAGAGAGGCTACACTTCCTAATACTGAGACTAACAGGCCCTGTGGTCACATCTCCTTCCCTGGTACTGACAGACACAGACACCATTTAATCAGAGACAGAAAAAGACCGACTGACCGGCACAGAGGCTCTAGATCCTTTAATGGGACTGACAGGTACAAAGGCCACACCTCCTTTACTGGTAGTAGCAGGTACAGAGGCCACACCTCCTTTACTGGTAATGGCATGAACAAAAACCATGCCATTTCCCTGGGACCGACAGATACAAAGGACACACGTCCTCCATTAGGACTGACAGGCACAGAGTTTACAACTTTTTTACTGGGACAGACACAGAAACCATGCCTCTTCCCTCGGGCCCTCCTTCACTCAGACTTAAAGACTTCGAGGCCTTGCTTTCACCGAATCTGGCACACTACATTAGTCTATACTTCTGTTAAATATAATTTTTTCACTCTCTCTTTCTGTGAGAAGCCGTGTCTCATAGAAAGAGAGAGAGATTTCAAAAATGCCATTAAAGAAATTCTACATTATACAATGTGTGCGGGAAAGAAAATAAATTTGTCCCCCTCACTGACACTGGGTCCCAGCTGGATGTCTCAGTCCTAATAGTGCATCTGTATGCCTGCTGGCTAGCTGATTAATATCTTTCAAGTAAGAAGAAAAAAACACACACTCATAGAAAGTAAAGACAGCATAGCAAATAAAAACTGCATCATCACATTTGGTCAGTTTAATCTGTCTGTATAACAAGGACGTTTCCTAGAGACAGCAGGGGAATGCCCTTCACCACTGTCCTTCACGGACCACTGTCGAGCAACACAGTGAACATTTATCCAGGGGTTACAGCCTACTGGTTTTATTAGTGCACACACACACTGATTTCTTGTTCTGGGTCAGAGAAGCTTCAAGTATCATGGTAAATCTAACATGAACGAGTGCATTAGAGGAACGGCTCAATGTGTTTCACTGTGCGAGCCGGCATAGAGCGCAAACAACAGCATGTTCTATTCCCTTATCTCTTTCTTGTTGTGTGTCTGTGTGATACATGATATGCAGTGACAAGATTAATGCAGCAAAGCACAATGACATGCCAACTGCACAATACACACACACACACAATGATGATAAGCTCATAACAGGGCTGGTACAGTGACTTTGAGGTTTTCACCATCAATCAGGCATTATCTAGCATCTTCATGGAAAATATTTCCTGAAACAAGAAAAGCTGCCAACCACCTCAGTGGCTGACCAAAAGAAACGGTCGACATTGGGGCATTCAGCATTATCAGGAGCTAGCAAGTGAAACCAAACACTTTGAAAACTTTTCTACTTGTAACTGCTGTTTATTTCGACTCTCAAAATGCACTCGAGGGATTCGCTTGGCACCATTAACTTCCCATGGAGAGAAATAAACAATTATTAAACAAAAGTTAAATAATATATCAATACAAGTCATAACATCATTGCACAACTTGTACAGTTTGTACAAAGAAAGCTCTGTCAGAAACGACAGAAAAATATGAACGAATCACAAATCAGCAATAAATAATTAATCTCACAATAATGACTTATAATTGCTCAGAGAAGAGAGTAGACTGTGTGGACTGTTAGATAGGGTCATGAAGGACAGTTCCATTATTGCTGTACAGCAAGTGTGTGTGCGTCTGTGAGAGAAAACACAGTTCGAGAGACAGTGAAGGAGGATGAATGGTGGATTGTGTTGGGGCATTCAGCCTTCCTGTGCCCGGAGTGACTGGTACAGCGAGAGACGGAATGCTTCCCTTTCTCCTCCTTTTCTTTCACTTTTTTTTTTTCAGTTTTTTTTTCTCTCTTAAAGCCAGTTCTTAAAGATTCTGATCAAATTCCTTAGAGATGCACATCAAGCTGGAAGTTTAAGAGAGGTTTGTGTAGTAGGATGTTTTTGGATTGTTGCTAAAGCCATCTGAAGGTATGATGTGATGAGATTTCTTTAATGGAAATATAATGAGCGAATTGAATCTCATTCTGATTCACATTTGTACTGTGTGTGGATGTTGTAGATGGTATATTGTTGCATGGGAACTTTGCAAGTTAGATGGTGCCTTCATCTTTTTCAGCAGTTTAGCGTTCTCTCTGTTTCTGTCTCTCCTCTCTCTCAAAGATAAACAAATGTTTTGTGACTTATACACAAAAGCTTAATGTTATATTTGTTTATGACCATGATGATTGTGGTAGTAAAGGTGGTGGTGGGGTTTTCAGAAGTGTTTCCTGATTGATCAGAAGGTATTGATTATCAGCTTCTTTGTTGCTAAGGTAACATCTTACACAGGGTCTTGTAGAAGACACTTGTAATTGTTATGGTGAGGTTTTCTGTCAAGAGTTGTTTTTGGAAGAAGTCTCCAGTGTCAGTTTTTTTTAACAGTCAGATGTAAAGCTGTTCCTTAAAGTTCTCCAGACCTGGAATCTCTTCAGGATAGAGGGTTTCTTGGTAACAAGCTGACTAGCTGTAGTTTTATCTTATTAACTTCAAGAAGACACCGAGATACTGGTGAAGGAACGACAGATTATTTAACAGACTCATCTGTTAGAAGCGATAACCGAAACTGACTTGTTTTTAAAGGCATTTCACAATATCAAATGTAATTAGAAATGGATAAAGATATTTTTTCATTCAATTTATTTGTGTAGCACTTTTGGACATAGTCTCAAAGCAGCTTTAGAAAAATAGAGAAACATAAAAATCATATAAAAATCATAGAGAATTAAATTAACATGTATGTAGTGTTAAAGAGGAATAAAAAAATTGGAGATGCCACAATGAATTCCCTGTAACAGCATGTCCTGTTGAGTTTCATGTCTTATATCTTACACAGATGACCAGATTCTTTAGCTTTAACTTTATAAATATACTTTCATGAACAAGAAGTATGATGTCCTGCAGTGAGGTGAAAATAACAGCAGAGAAGCTGTTTAGCTCACTTACAAATGTCTGTGGGGCAGTTGTTGGGGCAGTCAGTATGGGCACAGTGCCAAATATATTTTGTTACACTCAAGTGTTGGAAATTTGCAAGAAATTAAGAAAAAAGAAAAAATATTGAATAGACTTTCTTCAAATCTTCCATTTTAGACCATCAATATCTGTAGTCATGTATAGTGAACTTATTACTGTTTCATTTAAGAAACAGCTGCCTTCATACGAGTTATAATATCAATTTTAGTTGAAATGTTGTTTTTGTTTAGTTTATTAGAGCAGGTACAGGTAAAATTTCAAAACCACACAGAAATAATGTATACATACATACATATAAACATTGTTGAAAACTGCTAAAGTTATCCTTCAGTGTCACTCACAACAAAGTGAGTGATATATATATCTCCTTTATTTGTGTGTGTTCTTAGCACAGCTTAGAAAATCTAGTGAATGTCCCTTTAACCAAATGTTAAAAAAAAACAACTAGAACCGATCATGCATCAGAACACTATCTTTGTTGTTAGGTACCTTCAGGAGGTGGGCTACACGGACACTATCCTTGATGTGAAGTCTCAGAGGGTGAAGGCATTGCTGGGGCTGACGGGAGACAGTGTGGAGCGAGCTGGAGACCGTAAGACAGAGCCCATGGTGAACGGCACAGAGCCTTCATCTCTGAAGGAAAGCACCACCAACATGATGGGGTGAGAGAGACAAAGGCAGAAGTGATTCATACAAAAGTCCAAGAGGACCGAGAATGGCAGAATGTTGTGGACTGTATAGTGGTGTTAAGAGGAAAATAAATCTAAATAAATAGTTCTGCCTCTGGACCAGTAGCTTTATATAGAGATGAAGGCTTAATAAGGTGAAGTCATCTTCTATGTTTGAATTTGTCTTCTCAGGAAACCAGAAATGTCTGATTCTGCGACGGTTCTGGAGGCCTTCAAGTTCATTGAGAGCGCAGCTGCAGAGTTCAGTGATGAGGAGGATGAGGAGGACAGTGATGGGAGGGAAAAGACCATCATTGACTTAGCAACAGTGCGTCTGCACCGAGGACACTGCAAAGAGAGACATAACTATTATCTCATTACATAACCCAACAACCCACTCCCCTTCACTTTCTACCCCTCTCTTTTTCTTTCTTTATTTGGCAGATGATGAGGAAGAAAGTGTCCCCATCTCCATCCTCTTCCTCTTCCTCGGCTGATCTCAGTGATGACCCGGATACTGAGGAGGCTCTGAAGGGGTTTGACTTCCTTGCCAGCAGTGAGGACATGGAGGGCTCACCAGAATCTCCCGCCACCGGAGACGTGGTTGATTGGGGTAAGACTTCGACACGTGTCCTTGGAAGTTATCAGTAAATATCCATTCATTTTGCAAGTAAAGTGTGTTGTAAAGCTAGTTTGCGATTCTTTTCTCAGAGCATAAATGGCTGTGATTGGTTTGGTCAGACAGTTAATCATAACAAAGCTAATTACCTCAGCAAACTCACACTGATGTGATTTATTCACATTCCTCAGCAATTTCCCGATAATTAATTTTTTTTTCTTTTTACTGTGTTACTGATAACACTTCAGTAAAACCTCTGTTTTAGAGGTTCAGATATTTTCTGAAAGATCAGATTTAGCTATAATGCATATGCATTTCTAAACGTAATATTATTGTGGATATTGTGTATGGAGAACTTGGGTGGTGTTCGTGTGTGTGTGTGTGTGTATGTGTGTTATAAGAGTAGAGTGTTGTTTTCCACAAGCTGTGTATTTTTGCTGTGACATGGCTCAGATACGGTAAAGTCTCTCGCTCTATCCCTTCAGTCTATAAGTCTATATTTTCCTCACAGTCTGTCTCTGCTGTGTTCGATTAGTGACAGAAACTGTAGTGTCTTAGATAAAGAAAAAGCTGAGCCTGTATAGAGTGCAGCTTAATAATGATAATAATAATAATAATTATTATTATTATTATTATTATCATTATTATTATTAATCGGTCTGAGATTGTCATATGATGGCTTGGTGTTGCACTTTGTCAGGTAACAGCAGTGCTTTTGGTCATAGGAACATAAACAAGGTTGAGACTCAAATCGGAGTCACTGAATCAACTAAAGTTGATTTTCTTCTTCTAACAGCGCATCCCAAATGGTCGTATTCCTCCGACACGACAGCAGTTTTCCCATGATGCCATTTTCAAAATTAAATACATATAAATACAATATAATACATAATACTTTGTTTTCATTAATATCTACATTTCAGCTTTATCTCTGTTATTCTGACACTGGAGACTCCTTCTGTAAGTGTTAAGGGGCATCTAGAAGTTTTTCTCTTTTTAAATAACAAATTTTTTGTTTATTATTAGGCTGAATTCTAACATATGCTGATTTTATCACTCTCAAGTCACCAGTCGCTGCACATTAACGTTTCCAGTAAACCTTCTTGGGACTGGTTGCCATAGTAATAATGGTTATCAGTAGGTGGAGCAACTATTATTCTATATCAGTTTGAGAGAGAGAGAGTGTTTGTATTTCATCCCAGATGAAGGAGAAGCAGTGTGTGTTCACACCAAGTCACTTCCTGTTATATAAGGTTAAGCTTTTCTCATCTCTGGATATGCAAATTTGTAGGCACCAGCAGCAGGAAGTCACCAGCTCTCATTGGAATTAAATGAGTCACTGCACGTGTGAACGGAGTTAGAATACGTCGTGTGACAGGAGCCTGTTACTATAGAAACAATCATATGAGAATAAGCACCTTATTATAGATTTGAATTGCAAATCAAATCAGAAGTCAGTATTTTCTGATATATGAGAATTAAAAATTCAGATACTCTGTGCTATAACCTTTAGATAATTGCTTGTATCCAGTTAAAATCCTGTATCCAGCTCTGGGTTTTATCCTCCTAGTTCTCTCGTCAGTTGTTGTATGTGTCAGCCTGATAAAATCACTGATAATCTCGCTAAGACTCAGACTTCTGGGAAGGTTGACTTGTTGATATGGCAACTGGCAAGTTAGTTCTGATGAGGTGCAATTTTCATCTAACTTATCAAAAGGGGGGGTGTGGGGTGTTAATGGGAGAGAAATTTAGACCAGGTTATGGCAGATAGAGCACCTGATACAGCTTGTGTCCCAAAAAATATGGCCCTGTCATCCATTATTTCTTTGCAGCTTTTTCCTGTCTCAGTGATTCTACATCCAGAACATTACTATACTTCACTTTAATTAAAAAAAAGGTCTACACGCTGCCAGTCGCCTCCAGCTCTGGTGTTTGTGTTCTGAGACTGAATGTTGTCTCCATCCTCCATGTAGAGAAGGAGCCAAACGCCATGACAGAGGCCTGGGAGGTGGACCAGAGCCTGATCTCCAAACTCAAGGAGCAGTACAGGAAGGAGCGCAAGGGCAAAAAGGGGGTGAAGAGTAAGTGTGGCCAGACCTCCGATATTTCCTGTCTGATCAAACGCTGTTCTGGAAATATTTCTTTAATTTGTACAGCTCTGTACTGTCTCTTAGACCTCATTTTAGTGGGATTTTGTTTTAGATTTCAGCTATTAATCAGTACATACAATCATGCTGTTTTATTTTCTTTTCCATTGTGCTTATTATATCCATTTTCCCTTCCTTCTTCCTTTCTTTGTATTTTTTGTCTTTTTGTTGTGTCTTGCTTTTTATATGTCCTCATTTTCTCTTTCCTCTTATATTCTCTCTTAAATTTTCTTTCTATTCTGTTGTTCATGCCTTATCTCCCTTTCTCTTTCTTTCTTTCTTTCTTTCTTTCTTTCTTTCTTTCTTTCTTTCTTTCTTTCTTTCTTTCTTTCTGTATTTCTGTATTTCTGTATTTCTTTCTGTATTTGTTTTTTATTCTTTACCTTTCTGTCCTTGCTGTTCTTTCCTTTACCCAGTGACTGGACAGCTTTTGCACATCAACACAATAAAAAAAAAACTAATTTATTATTTTGAGAATAAGATGACGGTCATAACAATCACATCATAAATTTACAGCTGTAAAAGCCAAAGCGTGAGCTGCAACACTTGTTCTTATTCTTTACTTCACTTCCTTGTGATATTTGTCTCCAGTTTCCTGCTTTTGACTTCATCTTTTAACCATTTCCCTTGTGGGATTAATAAATTATATCTATCTGTCTTACAATTTGAATGTTCCTTTTTTATGTTCTAAATATGAATCTATAAGTTTTCTGTTCCCATGGTAACTTCACATTGTATCTCTCTCTCTCTCTCTTGCTCTCTCTCTCTTGCTCTCTCTCTCACACACTCTTTCATTCTTTCTTTGTGTGTCTGTCATCAACTCTTATTTTTGTCTGCAGGGCCAAACAAGTCTAAGCTGCAGGACATGTTGGCTAATCTGAGAGACGCCGAAGATCTTCCCTCCATGCAGCCGCCTGTGGCTCCCCCGGCCAGACCCAGCTTACCCCGCCTCAACGAGCATGATCTCAGCCGTGCTGATGAAGGTGTGATCACCCACCTACCTTACAACCCCCCCCCCCCCACACACACACACACACACACACACACACACGAACACACGAACACACACGAACACAGAGTTAACTTAAATCAACTTTGTTTCCATTCCTTTGTTTTTGTTTGTCTTTTGTGGGGGGTTTTCTTTCTTTCATTTTCTTCATCTTTAAAACGTGGCCGATAGATAGATAGATAGATAGATAGATAGATAGATAGATAGATAGATAGATAGATAGATAGATAGATAGATAGATAGATAGATAGATAGATAGATAGATAGATAGATAGATAGATAGATAGATAGATAGATAGATAGATAGATAGATAGATAGATAGATAGATAGATCGACAGCATAACAGAAGCACTGACTTTCCCTTAATTCTCACCTATCTGTACATATGCTCACTTGCATAGTGATAATCATCTCTCTCCCCAAGCATGAACTTACAAACCTGTCTGGTCTGTGTGTGTGTCTGTGTGTTGCAGTGGAAGCTCTTACATTCCCTCCATCCACTGGTAAATCGTTTATAATGGGAGCGGATGAGGCTCTGGAGAACGAGCTGGGACTGGGAGAGTTGGCTGGTCTGACTGTAGCTAATGAAGCAGAAAGTCTGGCCTACGATGTAAGTACCACCTTTTATTAATATAGAAATATTACTGCACATCAATGCACAACGAAATACAGCTTTTGAATAAAAGAGCATAAGAGTTCAGAACTGCCTGTGAAAAGCTACACCGCTTCATTTAGAAATGTCATTAAACACTCGGGGCTTTTCATCAGGACGCGACTGCAGTTGTTTACTTGCTCTACAAACACACACACAATCATCCAGTTCATTTCTGTCTCTACTTCAATGAATGTATGAACAACGTGATATCTTTTTTTTTTTTGCTATACAGTGGGGAAAATAATTTTTTGATAATTTAGTAAGTTTACCCCTTACAAAGAAATTAACTGTTAAAAAAAAAAAGTTATAAATTAAAAGTATTTGAATGAGCCAAATAAGTATTTGATTCCATACCATAACATTAGTCACTCACTTCACCGTAATGTATTAGATCCTGCAGTGCCCCCTTGCTCAAGAAGGCACATGTACAGGCCTGTCTGAAGTATACAAATGAACACCTGAATTATTCAGAGAAGGCATGGGAGACATGAGACCAAAATTGAGCCCTTTAGAATCAACTTTACCGCCATGGTTTTTTGCAGTGGGTATGGTGTTCTTGGGGTCATATTCAGCAGATAAATAAATAAATAAATAAATCTGCTTTGGGGCTGTTTCTCTGCTAAGGGGACAGGAAGACATCAACACATTGAGAGGCCAATGAACGGGCCATGTAAAGAGATGAGAACCTCAGCCAGAACACTAAAGATAATAACCCAAGGATTTCTCCACCAAGTACTAAGTCATGTTTTGCTTGAGGATCAAATACTTCTTTCACTAAATCAAATACAAATTAATTTATAACCTTTACTAAATGTTTTTTTTTTCTGGATTTCTTTGTTGATATTCTGTCTTGCTCTGTTAAAATAAACCTACCATTAAAATTGATGGACCGTTCAATTTTCTTTGTTAGGGAGTAAACTTGATTCAGCAGGGCATCAAATAATTATTTCCCCCACTGTTGCTGATGTATTTTACCTCCTCTTAGATCACCAACAACAAAGACGCTTTGAGGAAGACGTGGAACCCCAAGTTCACACTGAGAAGCCATTTCGACTCCATCCGCAGTCTGGCGTTCCACCCTCAAGAGCCGGTGCTGGTCACAGCTTCAGAGGATCACACACTGAAGATGTGGAACCTGCAGAAAACAGCTCCTGCCAAAAAGTATGAGTCAAAGGACCGCAGCTGGCAATTTGAGTTAATGTAACATAATAGATACAGAGATATTTACATCGTCTCTCTCCTGCCTCTCTGTTCAGGTGCGCTGCTCTTGATGTGGAGCCCATTTACACATTCCGAGCTCACAGGTGAGACACATGGTCGAGTCAAGCATCTTTTCAGCTCATCATGCTCACTGTGCCTTGTTGTTTCTAGCAGCATTGTGCACATTTATAAGTATGAATAGGTAAAATCACAGCTACATGCACCACCTCGCTCAAGTACACAGTGCGTGTTTATCAGCCTGCTTTCAATCACAAGTTGCTGATTGGCTTTGTCCATAAGAACAGAAACATTATGACTAATTATTTGTCCAGCTGTTAATGTCGCTGGTTTTCTTTTAATATTGAGAGGACAGGGTGTGCCTTTGGCACTCTAACATGTTTCACATTAAATAGCATCTTAAATAGCAGTTTTAGCTTTTTCAGTACAAATGGGTAGTGATTCATGCACAATGCAGGCATCATTTGTCTAAGAAAATGTATCCACCACAGCAGGATTTTAATGTTTATATTGTGATCAGAGAATTGTAATCGAAGTCAAAAATCTTTCCTCTGATTAATGATCATGTTTTCTTGGATCAACTGAAACTGCTTAAACCAATAATCTAGTGAAAGACATTACATCCAAATGTTTTTTTTGGTGGTATGTGTGAATTATTTCAAGTGCTGCAAAAAAACACTGAGCATGCAGATATTAGGACAAGAGAAAAATATGTCCACTGTATTTTGTTTTTCCAAAATGCACTTATAAAGGTCTTGTATGTGAATGCAGGAAGTCGTCTTTATTATTGTCACATATACATTACACTTATACACAGTGAAATTATTTCTTTGCATATCTCAACTTTGGAAGTTAGTGTCAGTGTGTAAGGTCAACAGTGATGCAGTGCCCCTGTAGTGGGGAGTGTTGAGGGCCTTGATCAGGGGCCCAACAGTGGTAGCTTTGGCGGTGCTTGAACCTCATATATCATCAACCTAAACCCTTAACCACTTGAACTACCACTGTTCCAGCATGCTTGTTTTGTTATAGGTGTGTAGTTTTTTGAGGTAACACATTGTTCATCTGTATAGGGGTGCAGTTCTGTGTGTGGTCATGAGCAATAACGGAGAGCAGTGTTTCAGTGGAGGAGTTGACGGGACCATCCAAAGCTGGAACACTCCTAGTCCCAATATTGACCCCTATGACTCATATGGTACGTTCCATTCTTGCACCTTTCAAGCTTTAGGAATATCAGACTGTTGATTTCTCTCTAAATTATGTGTCTGTGTCTGGCTGTGACAGAGCCGTCTGTGCTGAGGGGGGCGCTGTGTGGTCACACTGATGCAGTGTGGGGTTTAGTCTACAGTTCAGCCCACCAGAGGCTGCTGTCCTGTTCGGCAGACGGGACGGTGCGACTTTGGAATGCTGCAGACACTTCGCCCGCGCTTGCCATCTTTAACGAAGACACGGGTAACGGCACATATCTCAGATCTCATCTTCATTCACACATACAGAATTTGTCATTAAGAGCACTTCATATATACACATTAATCCTCATCAATCCTCATTCAGTATCATGGCTCAGTAATACCTCATTAAAATATTCTCATTGTGGAATACACTCATGCTCCATTAATGACACATCCGTAATGTGTCTTCAGTTAAAAAAAAAAAAACCCACATATTATTAATGATGCCTCAGTAAAATATCCCTAAAGTAGAACACCTTAATTCTATATGCAGCATTTACTGCATTAATAAGTCATTGTAATTCTAGAACAAGTTCTTTTTGTCTTTTTTTAATAAAACTGATATTAAAACGTCGTCGTTCTAGAATACATACCATTTTCAATGAGTTAATACCTAATTGAAACATCCTCATTCTAGATCAAACGACCTCTCACCTCATCTGTGATAAATCCTTGAAGTATCATATTTCTAAAACATATACATTATAGTTACAGCCCAAATTGCATTTTTATGCACTATTTTGTTTTTGTGTGTTTAAATTATGTAGTGTGTTCACAATGAAAATTTCAACAAGACGTGGTTTGCCCACATTGTGTGTTTTATTTTTCCTCATTGTAAAAACATTTACAGTATTCTGCTAAAGCTAGCTGTGTCACATTACACACTGTTGATGTCATTTGCCATCGATAGAGAAATGTTTTTTCTTTCCTGTTAGTAAAAGCATTTGAGATATTAACCTTCTAAAACTATATAGTGCATAGTGTAAGTTCATAGTGTAAACTACATCATTTGTGACACAACTTCTGTCTCATTAATACTTCCATAAAACGCCTGTGTTCGAGAACACATGCTCTGTGACTTAAAAAAAAAAGATTAATGAAACAAGTCTGTCAAATAACTCAATAATATTCTCATTCTAGACCAAACACAATGTTTCATGAACACCACATTAAAATGTTGTGGTTCTAGAACACTGTGCTTCACTGAAACATTCAACCAGACATGTGGTGCACTATATAGGTTCTCCGGTGCTTTTCTGATATCCACCAGGTACTGAACATATGGACGGAGTTTTATAGAACATGGGATTCGTGTTCTATATATTTGACTGTCAATATTTGACTGTCAGTTATTTGACTGTCAGTTTGTGCTCATATCTCACTGCATCTGTTCGTGTGTGTAATAGAGTTTGGCATCCCCTCCTCTGTGGATCTGGTGTGCAGTGAGCCAGCTTACATGGTGACAGCCTTTAGCAATGGCAGGACAGGTATCTTCAACATGGAGACACAGCAGCTGGTGCTGGAGCTGGAGTCTCAGAATGCTGGGGAACCAGGTACATACACACACACACACACACACACACACACACGCACACACCTGTGCTGAAATTTCTGCCTTGAACTTCTGCTCTTAAAATACACTTTGTGTGGAAACGAGGTGGACTGAGACTTGAGAGTGGGCGGGTTTTACTTTAATACCGGAGCTCAGATACGAAGCTCGCAGGGCAAAAGTTTAGCTTTTTGGAAACCTCAGGAGCATTCAGTTGTGTGTTTTCATTAACTGTTTTAGTAAATATAAAATCTGTTAGATAATATATCTTTAATATATAATAAGTAAATATAATAACTGTGAGCTCAAATTTATTAAAGCTTTGGTTCTGAGTTTAACATTTCTGTTCATTATTTCTGTCAAGTGTCTCTCTGAAGGAGTAAAGTTTAATTGCTGTGAAAATAATTATACGTTAACCTTTTGCTTATTTGCAGTTAACCAAGTGTTTGCTTATTATTACCTCCTACAGATATTGGAATATTAAAATTATAAATCTGTATTAGATGAATAAAGCACATTGCTGTGGTATTAGGACTTTTAAATTGTGGATCTTCTGAAATAACTAACAAAGTTAGAAACAATAGAATATTGAATGAATATTCAGCAGTGCATCATGCACAACTCACGATCATCTGGTGAAGCCGTGATCAAGTCACTTTACTTTTTCTTATTGTTGCTACACACGGCAGCATGTACGCATTGACTTAACAGCTGAATATATGCCTTTGTGTGTTTGTGTGTGTTCTTCAGATGCCCCTTGTCAGATTAACAAAGTGCTGAGCCACCCGACACTGCCCATCACCATCACGGCACAGGAAGACCGCCACATTCGCTTCTTCGACAACAATACAGGTGTGTGTGTGTGTGTGTTAGTGTGTGTGTGTTAGTTAGACAAGAGGTATTCAACCTGTGTCGTGTGGGTGGAATGGAAAATGCCACCATTTATGTGTTAAGTACAAGCTCTGCATTTTAACAACAGAAGATAAAGCTACACCAAAATATAAGTCAACGTTTCCTTAATAACAATGACAGATACAGTGCATTCAGAAAGTATTCAGACCTTCACTTTTTCCAGTTTTTTTTTTTTTGCAACCCGATACTACAATTGTTCATTTGTACAATTTTCCCCATAATGAAAAAGTGAAAGCAGAATTCTAGAAATGTCTGTACATATATTGAAAAGATTTTTTTTTTACTAATTCTATCTATCTATCTATCTATCTATCTATCTATCTATCTATCTATCTATCTATCTATCTATCTATCTATATAAATTTTTTAATTTTTTTTTAAAGGAATATCACGTGTACATAAGTATCCAGACTCTTTACTCAGTACTTAGTCGAAGCACCTTTGGCAGCAATTATAGCCTTGAGTCTTTTTGGGTATTGACCTGGACTGGGGTATTTTTTTCAATTCTTGCCACTTCTGGACATTCACAGATTTGTCATTGTTGTGATGTTGGAAAGTGAACCTTAAGCCCAGTCTAAGGTCCTGAGTGCTGTGGGTTTTTATTATGGGTGTCCCTGTAGGTTGCTTTCCCTCAACCCTGACCAGTCTCCCAGTATGAGGATGCTTTCTGTAACATGCATGATGCTGCCACCACCACGCTTCACTTTTGGAATGGCGTTGGACAGGTGATGAGTGGTGCCGGGTTTCCTCTAGACATAACGTTTAGAATTGAGTCCAAACAGTGCAATCTGCAGTGTCAGAGTGACCTTCTGGATCTTGGTCACCTCTCTTACTAAGGTCCTTTAACCCCGATTGCTCATTTTGTCTTGAATCAAAGAGTTGATTTGTGCCAAACTGCTTCCAATTATGGAGGTCACTGTGCCATTGGGAAGCTTAACTGCATAAGAAATTATTTTGTATCCTTTCCCAGATCTGTGCCTTGCAACAATCCTGTCTTCAAGCTCTGCATGCAGTTCCTCAGTGACCTCATGGCTTGTTTTCTGCTCTGATATACATTGTCAGCTGTGAGGCATTCTATAAAGAGTTTTGAGTTTCCAAATCATGTCCAATCAATTTAATTTACCACAGGTTGATTTAATTTACCAATCAGGTGTAGAAAATCTCAGCAATGCTCCAGAGAAATGGGAGGCACCTAAGCTAAATTTCAAGTGTTGGTCTTAAGGGTCTGAACACTTATGTACATCTGATTTTTCTTTCTTTTTTATTTTATTTTATTTTATTTATTTATTTATTTTAATTTCTAAACAGTTCTAGAATTCTGTTTTCGCTGTCATTATGGGGTACTGAGTGTAGATTAATGGAACAAAAATGAATTTGAACAATTGTAGTATCAGGCTTTCAATTCAACTATTTTCAAAAAATTGAAAAAAGTGATTGGGGTCTGAAAACACTGTAGGTATAGAGTCGGAATGACTGACAGCTGAGCTGGTGCTTTTTTTTTGAGAGCTGAGCTGATACATCACCTACTGATACTCGCTTTCTGAAGAGAGACTCATCAATGAAGAAGTAAAATAAGTCCAATACAGATGATCAGACTTTCATGGCCTTGACAGGAGCATTGTTGGAGTTGTAATTGTAGTAGTTGTTTTTATAGTAGTTGGAGTTGTTAAAGTAATTAATTATTAAAGTAATTATTGTTGTAGTTTTAGAAAATTGTCTTCCTCATTTCAAGTATAGTTCATACTCCCAACACGTTTCATTTATTATTCTACGTTATTGCCTCATTTAGATGCCTCATTCATTATTTATTCCCACATTCTCATTCTCAACACACCCAAGTCTCATTAATAACTTATTAAAGCATCATCATTGTAGAACACATGCATGGTGCACGAACATCATCTTCAGACCTTCTAGAACACACATTACGCCTCATTAATGCCTTAATAAAGCATCATCATTGCAGAACATGCACATAAGGCTTCAGTAATAGTCATCATAAACTCATTCTAATTCCTGTATAAAATTTCATTTTCTTCCATTTTCATTCACAAATGTTATTTATGCTCCTTTTTCAAATAAGGTGTTTCTTTAACTATTCCCCTGAATTTAAAATGGACTGTTATTGCCCAGAGTAAGTTCTGTCTGCTGTATAAATCCTGTCTATTATTGTTCATCCTTAGGTAAACTTATTCACTCCATGGTGGCTCACCTGGACGCTGTGACCAGCTTAGCAGTGGATCCTAATGGACTCTACCTGATGTCTGGAAGTAAGTATTCGTGGCTAGGTGTAGGTTCTGCTAAGACTGCAATACTTTTTTAGATCAGTTTGGTCAGAGAACAAAAGTCAAATCTCTTTGTGTATCAGGTCACGACTGCTCCATTCGCCTCTGGAACATGGAGAGCAAGACGTGCATTCAGGAGTTCACGGCTCACAGGAAGAAGTTTGAGGAGTCGATTAACGATGTGGCGTTCCACCCCACCAAGTGCTACATCGGCAGCGCCGGAGCCGACGCCCTCGCCAAAGTCTTCGTATGACCTCTGACCTCTGTGGCCTTGAGGAAGGGAAATGGACCCTAAAGGCAAAGACAAGAGTTGCCTTTTAGACAGAGGCTTTCCCTTCATGCTTTGGCATTCGTTATGATGAATAAAAGAGAACGTTTGTCAGGTGGCCATCACTCCAGCCCTCTTTACCCACAAACTCCCTGTCTGAAACGTATAACCCCTTGTCCAGGCAGGCCTGGGCGGGGGAATAGGACGGCGCAAGAACACTTGCAGCTCAGTACAAACACTCTCTTTGAGAAGTCCAGACACCAACCCTGCTGGAGAGAACCTCTTTATAGAAGTGTGTATGTGTGTCTGTGTCTGTGTGTGCGCATGCATTCACTCCTCTCCAGCATGACCGGGTTGCCCACAGAGCCGTCCTGCTTTGCCAACCTCACAGGAAGTCGGGTGCTTCCCACACCGTTTGTTTTTCTTCTTCCTTTCTTTTTCGGCTTCCTGAAAAGAGAAAGAGAAAGAAGTCAAGGCTCCTAGCCTCCATGGTCTGTGTGATGTTCTCTCAGTGTAAACTGTTTGATGACGATGTGCCTTTGTTTCAAACACAGTCTCGGTAAACAGCGGTAACT
This sequence comes from Tachysurus fulvidraco, assembly GCF_022655615.1. Classification (NCBI taxonomy): domain Eukaryota; kingdom Metazoa; phylum Chordata; class Actinopteri; order Siluriformes; family Bagridae; genus Tachysurus; species Tachysurus fulvidraco. The sequence goes on from NC_062519.1 coordinate 36,209,457, forward strand.
TCATAGGTCTAAGTCAAGCTCAGGCTGGAGGGAGTTGTCCCGGTTTATCAGCTCTTCACTCCCAGAGGGCCGTGCTGTAACATAATAATCATCATTCCTTGTTTCTTAGTTTTATGACACCGTGGGCTTTCCAAGGTTTTGTCTCAACAAGTTGCTACAGTAGGGGTAGGGAACAAATATATTTTTCATGAGCGTTAGAATTTGGATCTCCATGCTGATAGAAAATGTTCTTTTCCTCAAAATGTTACTGGCTTTGACATAAGAGAAGTTGAGACTTTAATGGAATACATCAGAGTTTTTCATCCTCGTTACAGTCCACCAGGTCAGTAGCCTATGTGCAGATTTCAAGGGATAAGATTTTCACTTAGGACTAGGGGCAGATTAAAAGTCATTAATAAAGGGGAAGAGATCAAGTAGCAAACGATGCAAATCGTTAGTACATTCTAACACTAACTGTCTTAACAAAGCTGTCACTTTCGAATCCAGTGTAATTTATTGGAACTGAAAAATGTCTCTGAAAGGATGAATTCTATAGATTAGATCTTAATTTACAAACATCGTGGACTAAAGAAATCATTAAATACAGCAATGTGCAAAACACCAACGTTCTCCATAAAAGTGAACCTCCTCTCTACTAAAGTACAAATATTTAAATAAGACTTTTATTTGTTCTTTTGCCTTTCTCTTATAAAAGAAATTGAAGCAAAGGTCATTCTAAAGCTCTTGGAGAACCAGCTATCATCTATTACATTTTGATAGCTAAAATGCTAAACATTGAGGCTTACAATCTAAAAATGTACTTAATTCTGACACCCTAAAAAGAAAAAATTAACAAAACATAAAAACTGTAATGAGTCTAAGATTTTTTAGGTATCAATTTATTTAGCATAAATTAATTATTTATTGATTGATTACAACAACTGCCCTTTTTGTAAATGTTTTTATAGACTTCCTTTGTAAATGTCTTTATAATATGTTTTTTCTGTTCTTTTTCTCAGTACAGTTAAATAATTTGAAGCCTGTGGTAATCACATATACTGCAGGTTTGGTGGATAAGTGCAACATTTAAAAAAATAAAATAAAAACTCTGAAGTATTCCTTTAAGTGAACTCCTCTTCTATTCAGTAGATGTCAAAAATATCAAATCACATGGCTTTTAAAAATCCAATCCACAAGCCGAGGTTTCTGACGTTTCTCACTCTCGAGTGTATGTGATGTGAAGATTTGGACTCAGTTCAGATTCGCTGCTTGTCTTTACAGCTGGAGGCTTGGAGCTCTGAGGTTCTGTGATTCAATCCCTCAATGAGTTTCACCTTATCTCTGTTTTCTGCTCCATGTTTTTAAATGTTTCTTTTCGTTTGCATCGTGCTCTCTTCTGAAGACATTTTGAAAAATAAGAGTAATAAATATTGATTTATAATATAATACAATATAATATAATAATATACTGTTATTGTATTATATTATGAGATTTGAATATTCGTCATAGTTTGGTTCAAGTTCATCCAGGACTCGACTTGTACATAGAACGACTTTAAAGTAAATTATTTATTGAACCTTTTACGGCATTTCTCTGTGGCTTGACATCTAAAAACGAATGGGTTTTTATTGTGTTGTGTCTAATTTCTAAAGCACCTTTAAATAGCTAGATAAACTCCCCCAAATTCTGTATGATCTAATTGTTCTATAGTTTTATAGCCATTTATATTACAGTATTTATTGGAAGCATTAGGTTGTGATCTCTAAGCTTGTTTTAGTTGTAACCGTGTCCTCGTTCATGAAGAGGACCTCCAGCTGATCCGATCTGATGTAATAGAATTGTATGTTTTGTGCAGCGGCTACAGTATACTCGTTTACTTTACAGGGTTTTGTTTTGTTATAGTCAGACGCTTCTGCAGGGTTTTTTCTTTTTCCGTCCACAGAGAACGCGAGACGTCACTATCATGTAACGCAAACGTCGTAATGTTTCAACAGAAGTAGTGAAGTCTGATTCGATCCTTTTTCATGTGAATGATTAACTAGCCTAGAATTAGATTAGATGTTGCATTAACGGATGATACTCGAGAAAGGGTGCGAACCGATCGAGCGATCTGTTTTTCGCAGTGTGTTTAAACGAACCTCAGACAAGCTGTACCAGAACTGCAGTGATTCAGCTTAGCTTTTAAATGTTTAAGGGATTTTGTTTCTTTTATTTAAAAAAAACAACGTTTTCTTTCTGTTATTTATATATTAATAGCATATTTTTGTTTTGTTTAAGCCAAATGGATGATGATTATTTAAGCCACCTGCAGTGGGGACATGTGGGTTAATCTGTGGCTTTGGATGATCAGGAGTTTTTGGGAATTTATGATGTGTGTCTGAAGTCAGAGAACAAAAGGCTTTTGACACTTTGCACACTCCTGCTTTGACGCTCTGATCTACCTGAAGGGATGGCTCTGTAATGAGTTGAAATATATATTTTATATAGAGTTACGTGGAACAAATACTAGTTATTTTTATTTACTTGTACAGGTGGTGACGGAGGCTGCAAATGAATCTTAAGCCAGATGTGATGCAGATTGTTAGATTAATATTTTTAAGGTTTTTTTTGTTTGTTTGTTTGTTGTTTTGGGTTTTTCTTTGGGAGGGGTGTCTGTGATTACTTGAAACATGTTGGAGTGTTTCTCTGAGGGTGCCTGTCTAAAATCCTTTGTTGTTGATGGGTAAAGTTGCTCATTTTACACAGATTTTATGCCTTTTCTTTGATGACGTGAGCAAAAGAAAAGAGTTTGTCTTATGTGCTTTTGCTGTCTTTAGTTTCAGGACTTTCGATTTTAAATAATGGAAATTAAAGGGTTTGTTTTTTGGCTGCTTCACCAAATGGAGACTAGTATTAGGTAGATTGCAGGTGTGTGTGTGTGTGTGTGTGTGCGCGCATGTGTGTTCTGTACTTTTTTGATCCTTTTGTTCTTTCAGGTGCAGAATAATTTTAGAAATTCACTATGTATAGTTTTTAAGTGTTTGCAAACAGACTATTTATGAACACGAAATGCCGTGTACATTCAAGTGCAAAAAAAAAATAAACGTTACGCAGTGATGCAAAGTTTTAAAGGAACAGTTCAGGCAAAAAGTGAAATGTACACCATTTTTTTTAATTGTACCAAAACATACTTGGCCAGCAGGATGTAGTTTGCACCTTATATAATAAGAAGAGGAGGAAAATGCTTCTCCAGAATTTGATCCTTCGCTTCAGTCTGTTGTTAACAATAATGTTAAACCACAATATTCCAGTAATGAAGTTCTTCATTTTAAACTAATATTTCTAACTTGAAATGATAAATTGCAGTACTTTTTTTGGGATAGAGAACTATTAAAGGTTCCGTCTAATATATAAGCTAAGAAGTGAACAGGTGTGAGTAAGTTATAAACATTCAAATTAAACAATAAGATTTTGCATGGACAATAAGGTGGTCCCTGATACTGCCTGCATTCTCATGGGCTTCCTGTGGGATCTGTTTCTGTCATGAGGTGTGTCCCCATGCAGAATGTCTCCCACCTCGTACCTTAGTGATCCTCACACAGGCTTCACAGCCATCACGACAACATTTATGACCATCTTGGATAAAGATCTTATTGCACTGACTGTGTTAGAGTGAGGAGTAAATTTATTTCGTTTTGTAAGAGCTGTTCCTTTAATCTTAATAGAATATAAACGGTCTTAAAGGACAACTCTGATGTCTGCTGTTCCATCGGTTTACCCGATCATGAAAGCAACAAAGAATCAAGATTAAAGATTTGTTTGTCGTCGTGTTGGACAGAATTTACAGTACTACTTTAATCAGTGCCACATTAATCCGTTTAAAATAATACAAAAATAAATATAGAATCTAATTTCCGCAAATCTTATTCCATCTTAATCCTTTAAACAATTCATATTTTTCGTATTCCAACAAAATAAATTCCAGGTTTGTGTGTTGCTTTTAGCAAAACCCCAAATGAAGACATGTTTTCCCCTTTAGTTTGCACTGGAGCTATGAAGATAATGTAGTAAATAAGTATGAGGTGCTTATACAGTAGGTGTTAGTTCAGCATCGTGCAGATTCCATGTCCAAATCATTACACACTTGTCTCAAGCCATGTTGAGCTGTTCAGGGTCTCTGAATTTGTCACAGAGCTAAAACATTGTATTAGTCCACAGGTAAATTCTCAATTCTGATTGGTGGAAATTGTCAATTTACCTTTCTATAACCTCAGCTCTAACATGTCCAGTTTATCTCAGTGCACTCCTTCTATGCCGATCTTACGCAGGGACTTACATGATGCTCCATGTAAACAGATTTTAAGCTGAAGTTTTCCTTGACGGAGTCACGCAAGTGATATTGCAAACTAAGTGGTTTCACACAACATTAAATGTAATTATTAATTAATAAAACCATGCTCTGGTGTTCTTTAATTGGTCATTTAAAAATAATAATTGCTGTGGTATAACACTTCAAGATGTGCTGTTATGAGGAAAATAATCAATAAGCATCACATCACTCCCATCATTGACGATGTGCTTATAACTGCATGACTCCAGTAGCTTTATTTTTTGACATGATACACGATTCTTTAGCTTTTAAGTTGTTTTATGTGGTTACAGACGTCGTGAATCATGTGTGTCAATACTGCAGGTTTAGACTTTTTACTTCTAGCTCCAGTGCAAAATATCACATTTGCTCCTAATGACTAAGTTACTACATTTATGATAATGAGGTAAAATATCTAAAATATTGTTTTTATTGCTCACATTTGTACTTTCCTGTATGTCAAACCGATGAAACTACATTTTCAGACATCAGAGTCGTTTTTAAATTAAATTCAGGAATTGTCGATTCACAAGAACGATGCCTCCTGCTGGTCAGAGATGGGAATTTATTGGCTGATTTGGTGAAATAGGTTAAACGTTAATATACCTTCAGACTCGAGTGCTGGTGGTTTTAACCGAATCAAAATAATCCACATCATAAAGCAGCACTATTACACTGCCAGTGAGCGACCCCAGTAAGGCAGTGTGGACTTTAAACTCCCTCCAGTTCCTGCATTGCTTCATCTGAGCATTCAGGTGATCTGTTTATTATTAGGCCACAGGTTTAAACAGTGACAGATGACCTGTTTCCATCCTGCCACGTCGCGTGTGTGTGGTGTCCTGTGATTCGAAGCAGTGCTCGGTGAAGTGGCTATTTTTATTGTGTTTAGGAAGAAGTTTGTTGTGAACATGCTGATCAAGATCGGCTCTGTTTGCATTTCATTCACTACAGAGATTATAATCTGAAACAGGGTTCTGTGTACTGATTTGAGCGAGTTTTTGGAACATGTGAAGCACCAGAATTGAAATTCTAACCCATGCGATGTAAAGAGAGATTATACAAATTGGATAAATATGTGAATTTACTTGTACATATTTATAGTTTATTCTTTTCCATGTTGTATTTTCTTTCTTTTTTTGCAGATGGAAGACATTTATCAGTATAATACAATAATAAAAGAGAATGTTGTATTTGTTGTTGTTGTGGTTAAACACACATCAGTGGATTTATCGCATTAATCTAGAGTCCGTGTTATGAACACACCGTGTCCTCCAAAAGTATTGGAACAACGAAGCCTTTTCTTTTTTAATATAACTGAAAACATTAGGGTTAGCGATCATGAGCAGATCCTTTCTTCTTCCACACTTTGGCCTTCCAAACACTCTGGTCTCTATATTTCTGCTTTTGAAGTCTTCAAACGGTGGATTGTGATGCATTGTGGAGGTTGATGTCACTGACTTTCATTCATTTCATTTTCTACTGCTTATCCGAACTACTCGGGTCACATGGGAGCCTGTGCCTATCTCAGGCGTCATCGGGCATCAAGGCACGATACACACTGACTTGTTTAGGCTTTTTTCTTCACAGCTCTTACAATGTCAACAACTGCTGCTGTTTTCCTTGGCTGAGCTTTTCACTGTCTGGTTGTTAGTACAACACAGGTTTCATTCTTTTTCAGTACATTCTGAATTGTATATATTGGTGTCCCTTTTTCCCTCTTCTCCAAAAGACAGCTGGTCTTCATGTTGGTTTATACTTTTTAACTAGAATTGCACTCTACAAAAGAAACCAAGAGCAGGCAGTTATTTAAGCACCTTATATAATTGTTGCACACCTGGCAATAATATATACTTCCCACTCGCATGTTCCAGTATTTTTGGTGGTCAGACATTCTGATGTTCATATAATGATTTAAATAAGTAAATAAATACACACTGTCTTGGACATACCAATACTTTTGGAGGGAGCTGTATTTAGTCACATCTTTATTTTTTAACACACATTTTCTATTGTTTACAATTTCCCGAACTGAAACATGCTCCGGTTTTGAATGAACATCTAATATATACAACTGCAAAACAAATTTAAATGGAAACAAATACCTTACAGTCTTGAGCCTCTGTATGAACATTAGGACTCAGTATATAAGATAATATATTCACATTAGATAACACAGAACAAGCGCGTTTCCTGAAAGGTTTCTAAAGGTATTAACCATTCAAAAATTCCTATGAACCTCTTTCAAACGACTATACTGTGGATTATTTCTGCCACTAGAGGGCGTTTCGAACACGTCTAATCTCAACCAAAGAAAATTACTTTCCAGATATGGGTTTCACAGTTCTAAATATAATGGTCAGTAAATAATATACTCATGTCTTTGTGTCATGACGTTTCCCCAAGGACACAAATATAAATTCAATTAAGTTAAATCTTTGTGTGTGTGTGTGTGTGTGTGTGTGTGTGTGTGTGTGTGTGTGTGTGTGTGTGTGTGTGTGTGTGTGTGTGTGAGGTATCTTACATACTTTAAGGTGACACTGTTGCAGCAGACCCCACACTGTAATGGCTCAAGTGGTTAAGGCTGTGGGTTGTTGATCGGAGGATAAGAGTTCAAGCCCCAATACATCCAAGCTGCCACCATTGGGCCCTTGAGCAAGGCCCTTAACCCTCCCTGCTCCAGTGGCACTATATCATATCTGGCCCTGTGCTCTGACCCAAATTTCCAAAGTTGGGATATGTGAAGAAGGAATTTTACTGTGCAGTAATGTGTATGTTAAAAATAAAGGCTTCTATTCTATGCTTCAAGTTTGATATGCTAGCTAAGCAGATTGCATTGCCTCCTATGCTCACTGCTTGTGGACAGCAGTGAAAAGCGGGGTTTCTGATAGTAAATTGTTCTGTGGTTAAATTGCAGTTCTTCTGCAAGCAGACAGAAGGTGCTACTGAGCCGAGTGAGTGTCAGTATACACACTAGTTTGTTGCTGGTTGGTGTCAGTGATAGCAGCACAAATGACCCCATGTAAATTGTGCAAAAGGTTTTACCTTTGTTACAATTAAAGCATTAATGATTTGTATCAGAAAAGACACAGAAGTTGTGTTAGACTTAATACTTCACATACTGTTTTCATTCAGTCAACCAACCTAAATCCAGCTGATGGAAGATGCTCTCTAAATACACAAATTATCCTGTTAAGTAACAGCATAAGAAACCTGAGAGAATAAGCTATTTAAAGGAACATGAAATACATTAAATATGTATGTTAATGATTCTGAAATGTATTTGTGTCAATGCTGTTTTCATAATTCCTGTGAGCAGATAGCAGTAATCACATACACTTGACTTCACAGTGGTACACATCTAGAAAAAAAATCTATATTCTCAAACATAACGACGTTTAAAAGTGACGTTTTATTCTTAAAATAGCTTGTTTTCTCACTCCCCATTTTCCAGCAACATTCAATGTCCACGTCTGTGTGGTTATGGAAATGTCTTGGCTCAGCTAGTTAGCAATCTACCAGGTGACGAGCATGTTGGCACTGACTGAGGTATCAACATGAAAGTTAAAGCTTTGGTCTGCTTGCACAGTGCGCATGGACAAGACCGTGATAGAGCAGCACTAAAAGATAAATGTTCTGCTGCATCTCTCTTTAAGTAGAAAACAATTTAGTGCTAAATACCATTGGCACAGTTATCCACAGGTGGTCAAACTGCATTGTGTGTATACAATAAATAGGTATAATGATGAAGAGAAAGTAAAAACAGATGGATCTAATGTTTTAAGCTTCCTCTTTTTTTTTTTAAATCACTTACATATAGTACAGTACATATACAAAGCAATAGTTACAGATTGATTCACAACATTCTACAGTCTGTCAGATTCATATTCAAGGGATTCCGATGTTTGGGGCATCTGAATGAGATGCACCTGCTGGCTGAGCGGAGGAGGAGTGCGGGGATGGCTGCACACCCCAGAGTCAGGGCTGGGTACGGGGTTAATAGGTTCTCTTCCTGCCTTGGGCTCCTTCTTGGCTTGCTGGTAAGCAGGAATACACACATCCTTTTCTTCAGCTCTGTACCTGTGAAACTCATCTCCTTTGGCCTTCGTGTGTGTGTAGCGTTTGAGTTTGACTGCATTGCTGCGATGCTGGATGCAGGGCAGCAGCACAGCAACATCTTTCCGAAATTTTGAGCTAAGGCCAAAGTAGATGAGTGGGTTGTAGAAGCTTGCAGACTTGGCGAAGAGCCGAGTAAAGATGCTGGTCAGACTGGGAACGTGGAAGCCACACGCTGACCAAATGGACACCACGGCGTACGGAGACCAGGCCAGGATAAAGGCTGTACAGATGACTATTGAAACCTTAGACACAGACAGAACAACAGCTTTGAATTTGAGTTGTTGTGATTTTTTTGATGGGTGATCAAGGCAGTGTATAAAATATATCCAATAATTACAAATAATAATGGTAAGACAAGGACAAGAAGTATACCATGTATTCAACCTCAATATTTTAAAAAAATAATACTGTTTTCAAGAAAATTTGTCTGCATTTTCTCTGCAAGATGGGAATACATTCTGGAGAAATCAAATCCCACTTACTATGGTGACATCTCTCTCGATCTTTCTCTGTCTGTCAGTCAAGTCTCTGTCTGCTGACATGGCGTTGCCTCTCTTCACAGTGTTGATGATGGACACGTAGCAGAACAGCATGATCAACACAGGAACAAAGAAACAAAGGATCAGGATGGTGATGATGTAGGATTTGTGGATGGTGGAGTAATTCGCTTTGGCCCAGTCGATTTCACAGGTACCATACCCTCGATCTGTAGAAGCAGAAACACTCACTTTAACAGACGCACAAATAACTTTAACAGAAAGGTATTAAAAAAGTGGTTTCAGTATCATTAAATAGGAGTAGTTTATTGATTAAAACCTGCCAGTGGTTCCAAAAGTAAATCTGTAGAACCTTTCTGCTCTTGCATGGTTCAATGTGCCACCTATATAAAGTATATGGCCAAATATTTGTGGAACGTCACCCCCATTTGTGCATGTTGCACACACAATAGATTTAGCCTCATTTAGTGCAACAGCCTCCACACTTCTGGAAAGGCTTTTCCCAAGATGTTGAACAGTGGCTCTGGGAATTTGTGATAATTCAGCCACAAACGTTTTAGTAAGATCAGCCACTGATGTTAGGTGAGGACTTCTGTGGTGAGATCAGGGTTCCGGTTCATTTCAAAGGTTTTCAGTGGAGTTGAGGTCAGGGCTCTGTGCAGGACACCCGAGTTCTTAAACACCAGTGTTGGCAGAACATGACTCACTTTGTCCACAGAGGCAGTGTCATGATGGTACATTGTTGGTCTCTTAGTTCAATCAAGTGAAGGGAAATTGTAATACTATATTTCAGGTGTTCAGGTGTCCACAAAAAATGGCCATATGGTGAAGCAATATTCAGATTTCAGTATAAACACCTTTCACTATATGCCATCTGCCATCTTATCTTATTATTCTACTAATTATTATTCTAGCCTTCTCCCTGTGTGTGTTTTTTTTAAATTTATCACCTTTTATCCGGTTATTTGTATGTCATTTTCGTCTGGGTTTCAATGCTTGCTTAATTATAAATCGTCTAAAAATTCTACCTCTGCTTAATTGACCCTCAGCTGTGAGTTTCTTCTTGCTCAAATCATGATTAAATTTCTTTAAACCAATTTAATGTTTTGAAACCCAGATTTCTCTCATGGCTTCACAGAACAATATGAAGTGAACTTTGCAACTCTGAGCAATGCAGAAAAAAGGAAGTACATTAAGTGTGGGTTAATCTGTATAGTGACTTCATAACGAATCAAAATATCAGTTTCTATCATCACTACCCTGTGTCTTGTGTAAGAAAAATACATTACCGAAGCTCTTTATTATTTCCATACGATGTGGTGGTTGAGTTTAAATTGAAACGTTTTATTTACAAACAACATGCAACAAGCTCAACGGTCGAGCAGCAATAAAGGAAAGAAGCCAGAAGAAAATGGAATCAAAAGTAGAAATAAAAAACAAGGGGCTGAGCAAGACCAATAACAGCTTAGAGCTGCAACTGAACAAGCTTATATATGTGTTATATGAACACATGTATGTGATTTCATCCTACTGACCTGTGTAACTTCCCCAGCCCACCAGTGGAGCTGTAGACCAAAACACAGCTGAAATCCATATTAACACGATACTCATTCCTACAGTGGTCTTTGTGATACAGTGAGCTGTGAAGAGAAATAAACTTTAATTTAAAAGGTATAAAACACAAACATTTGCCATCATAGCTTACAGTGCACTATTAATGCACAGTGTTGAAGCAGTTCTCTATACGGTGGAGAAGATGTTGGGAATGACTTCAGGTGATGACAAACATTTACAAATCTGTCTTTAAAATGTGATTTAGGTATTTAATGTTAGCAGTCAGTTAGAAATCCTCCAAAATCGTCTAGTAATATGAAGTAAAAAGAAGGAAGAAGTGATAACTGTTGGTCAGTTGGTTCATTTTGCCATTAAAGATATATCACATACATATGTCTATATGTGATGTAACATTTCTTTATGAAATATGTTGCTAGCTTGCACATTTATAAAAATAATTTATAATTCACCAAGCCCTGTGTAATTAAATCAAGGTAGCTAGGTTAAGAAAACTTGTTAATATGTACAGTATAATGGATGTACATCTTGTGTCATTTGTAGTTTGTTGCTAGGCTTCAGGCTATCTTACTGGCAGATTAGCAAAGAAAACTAACTGTATTAGCACCACACATTCACAAAAGGCATCAACTATCACTGTTACTTCATTCCAGACTTTGTTTTTCATGACATTTTTCTTTGTAATGACTCTATACACAATTTTAATGAAAGATTGTTAATGACAAGATAACGTATGGTTGTACTTTGGTTTGGCACATGCTGATGTGAATGTAGGCTAATCCTTTATTTTACCTTTGCTTGGGTAACATCCCTTTATGTAACGAGTGACACTGATGGCACTTAACGTGGTAATGCTACCCAGGCCAAAAAGGAGAGTAAAGAATCCGTCCACCTAAAAGAGCAACAATGAGAGATGACGCATCTGTGCTCCACTCATCAACAGATTCATAGTCTGATTACTAATACAATCATCATCATCATCAGGTTACAATGGAAAAGATTTAATATGATAGCAAGATGAAAGAAAACTCGCTCAAAATGTCAAGCTGTTTGTATAAAGGAACAACCATTTGTTCATTTGTGTTATGAATTGATGCACTGAACACTTGAGTCATTCGTGCTATAAGGACAGTGGTGCATGTCTAACTCGATTAGCAAAGTTTCTGGAAACCTGTCCATTTTAACATAATAAAAATGACATTTAAGCATGTAAGATGACTGCATTTTAATAATTATTTCTGTGTAATAATATATTTACAGAGTGCCTATTAATAACCTCCTGCTATCTAGGTTTTATGGTAAAATATTCTGGTATTTAGCTGAATTCATCATGGCATGATTAAATCCCCTGAACTAGCCGCAAGCACCTATCCCGTTTCTCTTTCTTTCTTTCTTTCTTGCTTTCTTGCTGTAATTAATTTGACTGTATTGTCGGAAAGTTATCAGCAGTATAAAGTGTGTTTGTTGTTTGTTTGTTATCATTGTGACCTTCCTTTACATTATACACAGCTGATTTGTGAGCTTGATTTCCACCTAACATCGTGGAACCTTTTTTTTTATCGGATTTTATTGGCCAAACAGTATTCCGGTACAGATCTGGTGTCATTAGAAGCATACATGCATCTGAAGACTGTCAAGACTCTTAATGACAGATTGACTGGTCACGCCTGCTAAATATATCCTGTCCCTGTCTAACACGTGTTGTCTAATTCAGCTAAGTCTAAGTCTGTATTTACAACGAAATCCTACTTAATTACACACGCATACATGCACACTGGATGCAACAGGGAGTGCTAAAGCACGTTGAACTGTTTTTGCAGGAAAAAACCTTAATATTTTTGTAACCGTAAAGGAACAATAGAAAAATATATCTAGGGTAGTTGCTGCAACATAGTTTACTGAAGCTGGAGTCTTTTTAATGCTACAAAAAGCCATAGACATATGGGTATGAATCAGCTGCTGACATTCTGAAGACACACTGAAGCAGTGTAATCTCTGTGCTATTCACAGACCTGTAATCTTTTTGTATATTTCACTGAGCATTAATGGGACAGTAATCATTTTGCTTTTAACAGGATCAGGGTGTGACATTAGGACTCATTATGGATGCTAACTTCACACCTTGAGGTCTGTGGGGCATCTGACAGGTCTGACTGTGTTAATGGACTTTATACAAGGACACATATTGCCTCTTTTATGTACGACCTTCATGTAACCATCCTTTAGAGGGAAATGATGTTTCTCCCCTTTTCCCCTCTCCCCAAACTTTACAAAGCAGCACACACTCCTGTACTGTACCTGGCAGGTCCACACTGAGGTGATGAGGTATCCGTTATCCTGAAACACATTAAAGATCTCGAGGATGCCGCGGGAGTATCCGAACACGGAGATGCTGGCGTCTGAAAAGGCCAGGTTAAGTGTGAGGTAATCTGTAGGTTGCAGAGTCGCCCTCTGCTTCAACAGGACAAAGATCACTATACTGTTTCCAAACCATGACAGCCAACCTGTATAATTAAACACACACACATTGTAATATTTAAAATAAGAATGCATGCACTATAGAGTTAAATATATATTTATGATGTATGCCATCATGATCAAAAAATTAAACCTGCAGGATATTTCAACCGCTCAAAAATGACATGACAACATGACTAACAACATGTTTGTTTAGTGATGTGTTTCCAAGCCCGCTAGATGATCATAAGATGGGTTAAGATATAATTACACTAAATACTCAGCTGGAAAGCACAAGACAGAGCTACATGAAGAAAACTTACCACACGGTCTCATACAGACAGACAGACAGACAGACAGACAGACAGATTGATAGATAGATGAAGTCCGTTATAGGGTTTTATATGGAGACTACAAGGCTTTCAAAAGAGGACCAAACCCAAGAGACAATCATCTTCAATACCAATAAATAACAATAGATTTTTTTTCTGAACTGAACATTGTGAGATTATTAATTATTTTTTCATTTAGAATTAAAAAATAATGCAAATAATCTATTAATTTAACCTAATGTGAACGGTTTTGTTACTGTAGTAAAGAAACACCTTTTATTATTAATAATAATAATAGTAATAATAATAATTTAAAAAATAGAAAAAATTAAATGGTTCACTCTGAAAAAAGAACTTAGACTGAATTTGTTACCGAGCAGCAGCAGGTAAACTCCGATGATGGTGTCTCCCTGGTCAGACAGCGGAGCATCTTTACTCAGCAGGCTGAAGTTGTTGTTCCTCCACAGGATGTTCACCGCCTCTAGAGCTCCAGCAGAGGACATGACTAAAGACTCTTAGGATTCAGTGCTCTGGATAAAAGAAGGAAAGACCCCCTGCTGTTCCCACACTGAGATACCAGAGGGTTAAACCAAATCTGCATTTTACTTAGTTACTAAATAACATGCCCAAACACTCAAGCACCCGCAGTAGTGTGCAGATCTGACTCTTTCTCTGCCCCTCATTCATCCTCACGCTCTCTCTCTCACTCGCGCTCTCTCTCTCTCTGTCCCTCTCCTTACCTCTCTGTGTTCCTATCTCTCTCTCTCTCTCTCTCTCTCTCTCTCTCTTCACACAACCTTCATTTTTTCCTTAACAGCATGTCCTGCTGTTTCATTCAACTTATACCACAGCATTTTGCCAACAGTTTATTATTATTCATAAATAATACGTTATGCATTTTATGTTTACAGATACATTTAATTGTGTGAAAGTTATTAATCTCTTCAGCCACACACACATACATACACACTGGCAGATACAACAGGGAGTGCTAAAGCACGTTGAACTGTTTCTGCAGGAGAAACCTTAATATTTTTGTAACCATAAAGGAACAGTAGGAAAATATATCTAGGGTAGTTGCTGCAACATAGTTTACTGAAGCTGGAGTCTTTTTAATGCTACAAGAAGCCATAGACATATGGGTATGAATCAGTTGCTGACATTCTGAAGACACACTGAAGCAGTGTTATCTCTGCTTTTCACAGACCTGTAATCTCTGAGCTATTCACAGACCTGTAATCTTTTTGTATATTTCACTGAGCATTAATGGGACAGTAATCATTTTGCTTTTAACAGGATAAGGGTGTGACATTAGGACTCATTATGGATGCTAACTTCACACAACCTTCATTTTTTCCATAACAGCATGTCCTGCTGTTTCATTCAACTTTTGCCAACAGTTTATTATTCATAAATAATACATTATGCATTTTATGTTTATAGATACATTTAATTTTGTGAAAGTTAAAATCTTCAGCCTCACTTTTTTCTATCCCTGTCGAATTTAACAGTGTATAGTTTCTAAAATTTAGCTTTTGATGCAAGTGAGAAACTGTAAAGCTCCTCTATCTTGAAGATTACTCACTGTTACACAGTGGAAACTGTACAAACTGAAGAGTCCTTCAAAAGATTTTACTCATTTACAGGGTCACCACAAATGATCATCTGATCCACAGGTTTTGATTTTGACCCAGGTCTTATATCAATGCCCTTCCTGACACAGCCCACCTTCGATTTTCATTTCCTAAATTAATCAAGCTTAGTCTTTGTAGTTCTGTTTAAAATAGTTATTTATATTGTCTCAGGTTCAAGTGGACCCCAACTATGTCAACTAAATCCTTTTATAACACAACAAATGCTAAAGACAACAAAAGGACACTGGCTTTTTATTTTGAGGTTATTGCTTTGGTCAGCGGCAGCCCTGCACTGTTTCTGTCCGTAATGGGATCTCAGGCCTAATAGGATCTGAAGGAAGGGCTTTCAGGATAATCCTTAGATGCATGCACCTGATTCCTCAAGGGAGAGCTGTCAAAGACAACAGTCTTTAGGAACTTGCTTCAGTTTTTTTGTTGTTGCTAGGAACCATTTCTATATCTCTTCCTATTCTATATTACTTGACTATGGTCACTGAGACCATTATAAGTTTAAAATTGGTGCATTAGAGCAAGAAAACAATCTACGGATGAAGAAATATACCGATGATACTGAATCAAGTTATCAGAACTAAACACTAAAATGTTAATTTGGTATCGGATCAGAACTGTAATATATTGGTGTCTGTTAGAACATTATATTCTCAGAGTCTGACCTGAGACCTTGCTAAGGTAAATACCTACATTCATTCTCCCAGTCTCACCACAGGGATAACAGCATATTGTCTGTGTACACAGGTTTAAACTGACAGTGTGTTCTTCACATGGACCCAGCTGAGGATTAGACTTTAAGAAGGATTAAACTTCCTTTCTGATCAGCATATTGGTTGTCATTTGCCTGTTGTGGATGAAGCCAAGAGATTTCCTGCTGTGAGATTTTGAAGATGGCATGCATGGAGGAAGCAGGTAGAGCTTAGAGATGAATGGAGAGGTGAACGTTTCCAACAAAGATTCTTTATTTACAAAATTTCACTGAATAGCTACTGAGAGCAGCCCATCCATCAGCAAATAGTAACTTGAGCTACATTAAGAGGCAACAGTAAATAAAAAAGAAAACAAAAAGAACTGTAAATTAAAAGGGTTTAGATCCTGTGTGTCACTTCCATAAAAGCTTCAGATCAGATCAGCCACTGGAGAAAAAAGAAAGTATACATCATAAAATGACAGGCTAATATTAATAAGAAAGCTTGGTATCAGTAAGAAACTGCAAGACAGCCAGATACACGATACTTTCTGAAGTACATGTTTAAATGTATAGACGGAGTACCCTGTAAACATACCGTTCATTGGCATTTCATCAATCTGTGTGGAATAGTACTGCTCAATATCACGGAGGATACGGATGTCATCGTTCTTTACAAAGTTGATGGCCACACCCTTACGGCCATAACGACCTGATCGTCCAATTCTGCAGAGAAGGAAGGTTACACCCCAGGTTTGTACCTCATTCGTTTTCACAGTGCATGAAGCAAGACTGAGTCCTGTACTATTTTTAAAATGAAATTTTATTAAAAGTAAAGTGATGTCAAATAATAATAGTGTCAGAGATATAATAATGTTATAAGAAAATAATTTAAAAAAGGTTGTGTGATGCGAGTGATTTTCATAACAGACCGCGCTGTAACATGATTAAATCAACAGCTTCTGGCTAATCAGGACCAAGCATTCTACAGCATGGTGTGGTGTAATGTACAGTAATAAAACAATGGAAGCGGGCATCCTATGGCAGTCTCTCAACATAAGGTGATTTAATACTAGATTAAAAGCTCAAATAGTTTTTGATAAAGACCATACCTGTGGATGTACAATTCTCTGTTGTTGGGCAGATCGTAGTTGATGATAAGAGAGACCTGTGGTACGTCCAACCCTCTAGCCCACACATCTGTCGAGATCAGCACTCGGCTAACGCAACAAACAAATACAAAATCTTTACTGTGTGTACAGCGATACTATACTACTACTGTATACTACTACAGTTTCTAAAACAACCCTTCTTTGGTCATGCTGTTGGTCGTACTAATTATTTTGTGAGCTAAAAGTTGTCGTCTGCTCGTCATTCCACATCTTTGGTCAACAGTTTTGTGTGTATGGTATTCCAACAGTGTTCCATGCCCTGCGCTCAACTATAATTAATTAGTTATATATAGTTTATTATATTATGCTCTTGGTGAACTTAACTTCATTTTCCTTTCTAATATATGGGTTAGTTTCAGACACGACATTAAACACTGATTTATCACCTTGCTCCAGATCGGAACTCCTTCATAATGGACTCTCTTTCTTTCTGGGGCATGTCTCCATGCATAGAGGCCACGGTGAAATTTGCCTCCCTCATCTTTTCAGTCAGCCAGTCCACCTACACAGAATAAAAGCAGACAAAGTCACTGTAGGAACAGGGATTAAACATGGCAGGCAGAAATAATCATCTAGGCAAATTAGTAGCTAAACAACAACTGGCAATGGATTTGTAGGATGGTTTCGTGTAATTGTGAACCATTATCTATGCTTTTTATTTCCATGGTAAACCCATTCCTTCTCAGAGCTCCTGAGCCAGTGCTGCTGTGCCTTCCCTATCTAGTCACACCCTTTTGCCCACCAAATGTAGGCAGAAATTGTGAACAGCAAAATTCATGAAGGTAATGGAGATGCATTCTGAAATTACTTCTCAATTATGCAAAATCACATCTTTTTATATACAAGAATTTCTTTTTTAGCATTGGATTAATGGTGAAATGGGTGCTTTAGAATAACTTGTTTTCAATTATAACAGTGTGGCCCTACCAATAAAACATGTCACAGGCAATATGTTATTAATAACTGGCAACAAATAGCAAACAGAAAAGTGTGATTGCTGTTGTGAGCACAACATTGTTTATGATTGCTTGAGCGTGTGGGAATGTGATACTGACCTTTCGCTTGGTGTTGCAGAAGATGACGGCTTGCGTGATGGTCAGTGTGTCGTACAGATCACACAGCGTGTCGAACTTCCACTCTTCTCTCTCCACAGCCACGAAGAACTGCTTTATGCCCTCCAGTGTCAACTCATCACTACACACAGAAACAGCAAAAAAAAATGTATTCCTCTCAAAAAATGTAGACAAGGATATAATGGAAATTAGGAAGTGGCACGATTACAAAAATATAATCCACAAGGTAGATACCCAGCATACTTGATGATATATAGATTCTCTTATGACAATAACTGGCAACATTGTTACATTAAACAAACAAACAAACAAAAAAACTAAAACTATTACTATTTTAAATGCAAACTGCTTCCAGTTGGATTGATTTTACATTATCGTTAATTTAGTAGAAAGATATCACAATGCTTTCAACAATGCATCACCACCCACAAATTACTTTTACTGATTCCGCGAGAATCAGTAGGAAATTTCACATTTAGCCGTAAATGCTCTTTACTATAATCAATTTTACACTCAATAGCATAAAGACACTGGTAAAATCCAAAAGTCAAGCAGTTATGCTGTATGTAACCTTTGAAAGCCAATAAAGCACAAGCAATTGCAAATAATTTTTTTTTTGCTTTAGTATGGAATCAGGGTTATATTTTAGGCATTCTGCTTAGTACTACTCTCTTCCTCACCGCTTGACCAAGATGCGAATGGGGTCTGTCATGAATTTGTTGGTCATCTCCAGGATCTCATGTGGTAAGGTGGCACTGATTAGAACCACCTGAGTAGCAGGAGGCAGGTATCGATACACATCATAAATCTGCTCCTTAAAACCTGCACAAAAAGTTCCACAGAGGTCCATTACAGTCAGACAAACAGACAGACGAGATTCCAGCCCATGTGAATCCTCTACCAAGCCTACCTTTGTTAAGCATTTCATCAGCTTCATCCAGAACCAACATCTTGATGGCACGTGTCCTCAGACTTCTCCGACGAATCATATCTGCAGGAGACAATTAAAGTGTTTATATTCACCATCTTGACTCAAACTATATCTAAAGCACTAAATACTACAATACATATTAGTACAATTACCAAAAACTCTGCCCGGGGTTCCTGCTACAACATGCTGACCATAGTCAAGCTTCCTGATGTCCTCACCCACATTCGTTCCGCCGATACAGGCATGGCACTGGACATTCATGTAGTCACCCAGAGCAAGAAGAACCTTTAAAACAGGATCAACATTAAACACTGGAAAACTGAGACAAGTTAACAGCTAATATATTTAAATCTATTTACCTTTTGAATTTGCCCAGCCAACTCTCTGGTTGGAGCCAAAATTAGCGCCTGGGTCTCACGCACCTATTCATTCAGGAGAAACCAGCATGAGCCACAGAAAAAGGCATCTAAGCATCTCATAAGTAAAAAAAAAAAAAGACTTCAATGATGCAGAACATGATTAACTACCTGAATGTCCAGACACTGCAGCACTGATACACAAAATGTGGCCGTTTTTCCAGTACCAGACTGTGACCTGAGCGGGAGGACAAATCAAAGGCTTGAGATGAAGCAGAATTAAAATTAAGTGCAAAAGTTTGCATGTTCCTTTACCTTAAAATGGTGAGGGCAATAAGACATTTAATAGGAATGAAATCAGGCAACAAAATAGTGGGAAAATAAATGCACATGGAGATAAAATTAGTATTAGATATTAGTAAAATTCTCAAAAGTAAAACATTTTTATTCTAGTTGCATGAGCTTAAAGTGTGGAAAGCATTATTTCTTATTTTAGACAAAGCCAAAAGATAGCAAACAGAAACTCACTGAGCAATGACATCTCTCCCCTTTATGATCTGTTTAATGGCTCTCTGCTGAATAGCTGATGGTTTTTCAAAACCTAAAAAAGGAGGAGTACACGTTTAGATTAGACCTCGAAAGAAAAGTAAACGTGCATTTAATCTTTGTGGCAGACACCAAAATGTAGCACAGTCGCCTACAAGAAAAGAGAAATAAAACATGTCCAAGTCTCATAATAATGACCAGAGACAAACAAAATCCACAACGATCATTTAACACAGAGTATACTTAAAAACATGTGAGAGAGAGAGATAAACAAAGAAAGAAAGAAAGAAAGAAAAGAGAGAGATAAACAAAGAAAGAAAGAAAGAAAGAAAGAAAGAAAGAAAGAAAGAAAGAGAGAAAACAAACACTATTAGCAGGGTTGCTAACATCAGAATGAAGCTTTTTTTCCCACCTGTATTCCCACAAACGCCGCTTAGGGTGTAATTAACCGGTAGCTGTCTCAATACGGGTGCGAAAAAAAATACGCCATCTTAACTCGCTAAACTAGCCAACTAGCAACTTCACATTTCTGTCAGTAAACACGGTGTTTAAACGGAGTTAAACTAACGAGTTAAGCGTTATATTACCACTACAACATGCAGAAAATTAACCTTTTATTCAGCGTTTTGTTTTTATGGAGATGACTAAGTTAGCGAGCGCCTCTCAGGCCCCAGTGTCTGTACCGTAAGCGTAGATCCCGCGGAGTAAATCCTCCCTCAGGCCCATCGTATCAAACGTCGGAGTCACATCGACCTCCTCACTGGTCTCAAACTCCACTTTAGTCATATCTTCTTCCTTCAGGAGTCGCTTCCTCCCACTTACAGGTGCCGCTGCCATGACTGTGAAACGAAGCTGGTAAACTTTAATAAATATAAATGATATAAAACGCGCAGGTCCGCGATAAACACGCAGAAGCCTGAGAAAAAGAAACCCCGCGTGTAGGTATCACGGAAGTGACGCACAAAGTACGCGACAGGAACGAGAACGACGTGTGTGGGAGTAAATGACGTACTAAACATGAGACTATGTTAAACGACTCAATTTAGATTTGTTATTGTGACCGATCCCAAGCGTCTTGGGTCATTTTGGCCAACACTGCTATAGTAAAACTCTCTTCCTTACGGCAGTTTTGTAATTGTAGTAAAATCGTTGTAATGGTAATTAAATAAAACACATCTGAAAAGCTGAGAAGTCGTAAACAAATGACTGACATTCGCTTCATATGGAAGCCCAGTGGTGTAAAATACACCAAAAATTCTGAAGTTAGTTTTAACTAGAGCAGGATTGATCTTTTTAATCAAATGTAAATATTAGGCAAATCTACCCAGTAGCTTCACAAGTAGATGTTCATTTTCTGATCCTCAGCTATTTATCCTGTTCAAGGTCATGATGAGCCTAGACCCTATACAATAAACACATCACAAGGTGTCACATATGCCCTTCTTTACCTCCATAAGTAGACAGCCTATATTCAAGAGTTACAAATTGCCATTTTTTAAAGAATAAAACTCTTTATTTAGACTTTTAAATAACTCAGAATAAATTGCTTGATGCAACTGACAGAATTAATGCCATCTGTACATTTGATGCACATAAGAAACTGACATTGCACTGTAACTGTCATGACTCACTGTGTTAAACTTAAAGCAAACTAGATTATTTATCCCAATGGGAACACCTTCTCTTGTAGAACAAACTAGCAATTAAACAAACCTTGCCAGTACCTTAACTTGCAGTGCTTTCAGATTCTACCTTAACATTCAGTTACTTTTACTAACACCTTTAAATTATTTGATTAGATAAAATTAGATTTCTGCAGCCAGCTAATTAATTTTAATCAACATATGCTTCCAATATTTATCAATCATTCTACATCACCATTGTGACTAGGAACCTGTTGGCTTAAAATTAGGACAAACTGGTCCTTTATGGATTTAATACAGAACAAAAGAATCAGAAGCAAAATCCAGCTCAAGACTTAAATTTATTGTGGGATGTTCCAACGAGCCACATTGAAAATGCAGAGTCCGAGACAAGGTGGATTTCATCTGTACAAAAACAGTCCCAGTTTACTGGTCCTTCATCTCCTTCAGTCTCTTGATGGCAGACTTGACTGTGACAGCAGACGTTGTGCTGTGAGGAAGTGCAAATGTTTTAATCAGAAGACAATTACAATACCAATTACTGTTAATTCTATAAGCCATGTTTAATGAGAAAAAAGGCACATCCTTACTTGTATGTCCAGGCACCTCCAGCAACAGTTTTCATGCAGGACCCACAGTGCCAGATGCCAACAGCTCGTCTCTTCATCTTGGTCTAAAATGAGAGGAAAAAACCCATGACATCAGTAATGCTGTATATTTCAGGTGTCAAAATTTGACTTACACTCAGCTACACTAAAGCAATCTTAATCTAGGTTGGAAATAAAACATTAATTTATTCACACTTCTGGTAGCAGATACCATAAATATCCTTGTTGATTCTTGACTTCGTATTGCACCAAACACTCAAAATCAGCAGTATTGCTTGAGCAGCTGAGTAAAGAAGTGTAAAATATTACAAAATAAACAATTCCAAGACGCACTGCAAGACCCTAAACGAGCAGCAATCTGTAGTGTGAGCAGATCATAAGCAATATTTCCTTTGACATGCAGGTACAAGGTAGTAATCCAAAAATAAAACAGTCCAAAAATATACAAGTTTCAAGAGCCTCCAGCTCTCAAGACCTGATTTAAAAGTGAACAGTGCAGGACAAATCTTGGCCAATCTAGCAATTGGCCAATCTAGTTTCTGTATTAATACTTTTGCACATTTAGCCCTTTTTTTTTTTTATTAGGAGCAAAAAAAAAAAAAAAAAAAAAAAAAAAAAAAAAAACGAACATGTGAAACCTAAAGCAATGTTTTGGTCGTATAAATTGCATTTAATTTACAATCAATTATATTGTGTCTAACGTTCATAATATGTCAGCATAAGTACACCAAAGTACTCACTCAATACTGGCCAATAATACTAGATCAGTAATGATTCAGCACTGATGTACATTTTTCTGCAATAGTGCACAATGCTGACAACACAAACTTGCAGAGATATGAGAAAAGAATGGCCACCGAATACCATCACCACAAATACTTCTTGTTGGAACCTAATGCTGTCTTCAAGACTAGTAAACATATCTGCATCACTAGATCCCTGAAGACCAGCTTCACTCTGCTCATTCTGTTGTAATTTCTAGGCAGAAACTATTCCTAATGCCCCCCCCCCCAATCGACAAGCACAAATTTGAACACAGATTATGCATTTATGACGTCAATCTCAAAAGAAGTAACTACTGACAAGTATTTTAAAGACTGGAAACAAGGGATTGGTGAAGCCTCGATTAGTGCACTGGAATTCCATGCTGTTCCAGCCCTAAGCTCTGACTAAGAACCAGCCATGGAATTATTCTTGGAGTCCTCTTTGGTCACTCACCTTGCCACAGAAGGAGCAGGTGTACTTGGCGTGCTGACTGATCTCAATCTTTTTCACCATCTTCCTGAGGGAGGCACCATAACGAGTGCCATATTTCCCAACAATTCCCACCTTCTTGGTGCGTTTGGCCTGCAGACAGAAGAATCAAAGAAAAGAGACGCGTTTATGTAGCTAAGTCACCATCAAGACCATGGTGTAGATATAAGTTATCATTTAAAGTCAAAGATTTTTGGAAATTGATATGATAACTGGACAATTAGAGTACTAGGTTGGAAAGTAAAGACATTTGATTTCAGGGTTTGACCACAAGTGCAAGGCAATATCTTCTTAGTATGAAAATAAATCTTCCTTATGTATTAAATACTATTTTATATGTATTACTTGACATGCTATGCGTATTATCTTGCTGACCATTAAACAGCACCAACACTCGAGTCTTCTTTATTAAATAACAATCTATCTGAATGCATTTATTAGTCTTAGATCGTGTAACCTGTGTAAATGTTCTATCTAAAAAACTAGAACAAGCGTTCACATAAAGCTGCGATTTGCTTCACAGCTGAAAACAACTTTTCAGTGATGCTGTTGTTGAATATTATCCGACTACACATTACAGCTCTGGGGTATAAAATAAACACCTCTTCACCATTTATTCACACTGTCTGACCCAAAGTGTTTAGACAACATACCTAAAGTTTGGAAAATGGTGTTGGCTATATGGTATATTAGGTTGAATGTGTGTTAGGTATTCATTCAAAAATACAAG
Organism: Tachysurus fulvidraco; assembly: GCF_022655615.1. NCBI lineage: Eukaryota > Metazoa > Chordata > Actinopteri > Siluriformes > Bagridae > Tachysurus > Tachysurus fulvidraco. The sequence goes on from NC_062519.1 coordinate 36,233,406, forward strand.
CAGCCGAAAAGTCATGGAGACATTAATTACTTCACCAAACAACCTTGCTAGCTAGATTAGCATGCTAGCTAGATTAGCATGCTAGCTGTACATAGCTACGATGAACTTAGCAAACACAAGATAACTAGCTAGATATAATGCCCCCATAGGCAACTTCCAAATGATACGCAGACCTAAAGACACATTTTAATAATACATTTGAACAGAATTCAGTCTGATTGTATGGTCATAACATCGCACCTAGCAACGATAAGACCTCAAAGAGCGGAAAAGTACAAAATATAAACGAATAATCTCTCTTTAGTAAGAACTATCGGCCTGAACGCATTCCGCACACTTTGTAGATCAGGGGAATGAATGAATGAGAGACATGATCGAAACGATGGACCAGATTTAGGTGGATTATTCCACCGCAGACACAAACTCACCATTTTAGTTTGAAGAGGTGCGAAGCCAAAGAGGGAGGATTAAGTGCGCGTGCGCGATTTACCCCATACACGACCGCTAGGGATTCTGGGATATTGAAGGACAGACTAGTTAGGAATGAACTGGGAAAATGTGGACTTTTGTATTTTAGACTAAATCTGTAAATAAAAGCTATCAAAAAGATCGTACAGGCTTTAGTTCAGCAAGTTGCAAAAATATGTAAATTTGCGTAAAAAACGAAACAAAGTGAAAGAAAAGGAACTGAGATATTTCTCCCTTTCATCACTTTTTAAAAACCAATATTTAACTGAGACAATACATACATACATACATACATATTCTTATATATATATATATATGTGTGTGTGTGTGTGTGTGTGTGTGTGTGTGTGTGTGCCTATATATACTCAGACCTGTGAAATGCACACTACTGTTATGTGAGGGTCCTCAAAGTGGGTTCTGGGGACCCCCAGGGGTCCATGGAGCATAATTACAGTCTCTCATTTTCTAATTTTGTCAGTGATGGAAATCACAGCTCAAATATTAAAGTTATTATGCCTACAAATAATGTAAGTTGGAATCATGTTTTGTGTGTGGAAAGTTCATTAAAAAAACCTCTCAGGCTCCAGTAAATAATTAGAATATTACTGTATACATTGAAATATTAACAATATGATTATTTTGTTTATATAAACCTGAGGGTTTATTAACATTTATTTAACAGGTAAAGGGATCCCTGACTCAAACAGTGCACAATGTAGATGTCATGTAATCTAGATGAATAAATGACATTTAAGTGTATACTGTATACATGTTAAAAAACAAAACTGAAAGTATAATTAAGGCATAATTAAATGTATTAGGTTTTGTTAAAGGATCATATGAACTGCTTAATTTAAATCTAGTTGAAATTTAGCCTGATTCTTTTAGTTGTTAGCTCAGTGCTTATCAAAGCAAATCCAGAATACAGGAAAAATCAATAATTAACGCAATTAATTAACATTGCTACAAAATATTGAAATATCAAGAGAAAAAGGACATCCAATCATTCTTTTAGAGCCGTCAAATAAGTTTTATTTAAGCAATACTACATAGATCATCAATAACCCAAAACAACATTTCAAATTTCAAAAGTTGATTTCACTCTGCAAACTAACTTTACTCAAAAATTCAGACTTTTCTCTAGAAGGCTGATGAATTCATTTTGAAATGAGATTTGGTGCTTCACAGATCTAGTGAATAAGAAAAATTTTATAAATTTCTTTTAATTCATTCACAATTAAGAAAAGCAAAAACCTCCTGTGATCTAATTTTATCTTGCAGCATTTTAATTACAAGCTTTATAAATATGATGTCATGATTTAAAGTGTTAAAGTTATGCATGTGGAATACCATGAAACACAGGAATCCAGGATTAAACCTGCAATAAATACTACAAGTGCAAATGTACTGTTATAGCATTTAATACTAAATGGACATCAGAGATACCAACAATCAACACCTCCATTTGGGAAATCTGTGACTAAAGGAAACAAATGCAGTGTTTAAGCTTGACATTACAAACAAAATGTGATGAAGCATGTCAGGAGGGTACAAAACAACAATAAGCTTCTGAGGTAAGCACTGTTTTAATAGTGGTTACTGGATTTATTAACTTGGACAGGATGAATCTGGGGTACACTGTAATCAGTATAGTCATGGTTATTACTGGTGCCTGGTTTCAGCTCTTCAGAATCCTGTCTCTATACTGAGGCTCCTGCGAGTCACGTGCTCTATGTCCCCTGTAACATACTCCTCAAAGTGAGTCTGGTACTTGGCTAACATTTTCAGCATGACACGCAGATTTATCCACCACTGCTCTTTTGGCATCCTGTGTCTGCAGAGACAAAAAGCAAGAAGACATTGTAAAATGGCTCGATCTCATTCACTGAAATATAAACTTATGAATTACGTATTGTGACACACATTAGTACTAAGTGTAAAAGAATGTAGTGACTCACTCAAAGTCTGTATGATCTTTGAGCTCTGTGACAGGGCTAAAGGACATTGTTTTTCTGTTCATGCCGATAACACATGCTGTGTCTGGTGCGTTTGCAAACACACGACCTAGGAATGAGATGGAACATAAATAGATTAAAATCCATGCACTGCATTTCCCAACACTTAAACATGTATTCCACTTTCATTGCATTTCTGTTCATTTTATTTATGAATTTAATGTGCAGATTGTATGAACTGTAACAGATTCTATGACCTGTAAAAGATGAATATGGAATAAAGATGAAAAATGGAAGACATATGACTGTTTACAAATCTCTGTTTTGTATAACAGAATAATTCATTTAATAAGACAAAAGAATTCATAAATGATTTATTTATATAAAAATAATTTATTTAAATCTCTAGATGTCTCTATACTACTATACTATAATAGGGATACAATAAATTGCGATGGTTCTCTACTAACTGATCTGTTTGATTTATTTACATAATAATTAATTAATTTACCTTGAATTTGTTTGCTAGCTTTTGTAATTATTTTACTCATATTTAGGCAATAATTTCACTCCGTAAACAGAAAAAATTCAACATCTAAAATGTAATGAAGTGTAAGCTCCTTACCAACCTGTAAATTCTGAAAGGTCTGAATCTTCCACTAACATTCTGATTTGCTAGTTTTTCTTTATGTTTGTGGCATTAGAGAGAACACCGAATAGTAGGAATGCACATGTCTGTATTCTTAATTTATAAACAGCCAGGCACTTTCAGCTAACCTTTGACAAAATGGCAGGTGAATTTTAATGAACACCGTAATATATTTTTTCTGTTTCTATACTTCTGTAAAGCTGCTTTTAGACAATGTGAATTGTTAAATGTGCTATACAAATAAATTTAATTGAATAACAAAGCATCATAATCACATTTCTAAACAAGTCATTTTCTTAGATTCCCACATCTGGCCTACTGTAGTTTAGTATAGTGTTCATGATGGTACAACATACTTTATTTGTATTTCCTTAAATAATAAACACAAGAGAGCATCCATTGCTAGATTTTTAATTGCCTTTACTCACAAGCACCACACAATCTCTGTATGAGTGGTGTAATTTATAAGAAGAAGAATTTTTGTGAAAATCTAAATCTGGTAGATTAAAATAATGTTTAGTTCCCCTTACCTTGTCTGTAGGTCTCTTTCATTTTCTCAGTGAGCCACAACACAGATTTAACACCCATTTTAGTGCCAAAGTTTCTGTCAAAGGGTGTTGGGACCCCACCCTGGAGTAAAATATATGCCAATTTATATGCCACTATTTAACAAATATTTCAATTCTAATATTAAAACTTAATTTATATCACATATTTGGTCATTGATTCATATTCTACAAAAGCATAGCTCTGGCAGCAATATTCAATGGTTAATATTTGGTTAAATATGATTGTGCTGTTCACATGGCCACACTAACTGTTAATGTATTAACTCTTTCCTTACCTGCTGCAAATGTCCAAGTACATTAACCCTACAGTCGAAGATACCCTTCCCCTCGGCTGAGTACAAGTTGTGGATGAATTCTGTTGTGTAGTGTTTGTGGCACTTCTCATTCCTACACAGAAGAAGACCAAGATAAATACCTCAAATGTCCACTCAAATAACAGATCAAGTTGGACTATGTTTGGTATATGAATAATTGATTGGTATACTAGATTAAAGCAGTTATCAGACAAAGGAAATAAGAGAAAAATAGATGATTTTTACCCCAGTAATCAGGTTATTCTAAAAAAATTGAATCCTCAACCCAATAAAAATTGCTAAAATACACAAGCAGTGAAAACCACACCTTTAAGGTAACATAAATTAATTTATAAATGTTTAAATGTGGACTATTACGATGCATTTTATAGTCAAAATCTCACCTCAGCACTAAACCTCGCTGAATATCATTCTTCATTTTCTCCGTTAAATGCTCCACATTCATCTGACAAAATTAAAACATAATCATTTTTAACTTGATCATAGCTTCAAAATCTTAAATACTTAACTACTAGCAGTAAAGTATTACTTTCAGCATTAACAGCCACATATGAGTTTACAGTGAGGGGAACAGGACTAACTTGCACATTATATTACACTGCTAGGTTCGAGAAAATATTGGAAGGACGTACAGTACCTACCTTTAAGTCATGGATACTGAACGATTCTTCAAAGATGTAAGCTGCATCTGCCCCAACAGCAATGCCTGTGGTGGTTGCCAGATATCCACAAAAGCCACCCATAGTCTCTACAACGAAGACACGCCTTTTGGTTCCAGATGCAGACTGCTTGATTTTGTCACAGCTCTGAGGAAACAGGTAATACATAATAATCATCTTGTGAAGGTTAATAACTGCAGAGACAACCTTGAAAAAATATATGCACATTGAAAATTGATCTGAAGTAGATTTGGGTCAAAAAATATTTATATAAATATATATTTGACTATTTTTCAAAACTCAGGCTGAGCCACAGGTTTTCTCAGACCACAAAACAAACATGGTATACAGTTCTGTTCATGCATTAAATATTATGCAAAGATCACAACTGGTCACCTTATTGATACAAACAAAATTAGAAATTCATCCTGTTCAAAAAATTATATATATATATATATAATATATATACATATGTGTGTGATTGTTCAGACCTCCATAGCAGCATTGACAGCTGTGTCTGCTCCAATACTGAAGTGCGTCCCTGGTACATTGTTACTTATAGTGGCAGGAATCACACACATGACAATGCAGAGTTCATCATAACGTCCCCGTGCCTCCACCAACTGGAGAACACCCTCATATGCCTGTGAAGATTAGAAACAGACTGTGCAAGATGGCAAGAGACACATATGTACACATGCACACACATACACACTTCAAACGAGTTTTTTCGAGTATTTATACCTCAAATCCACCAATAACCAAAAGCGACCGGATGCTGTACTTTCCAATATTTTCCACAATTTTTTCCATGCAAGAGTTTGGTAGGGTTCTAAAATTAAGAGCAGTCAAATACAATGTTACCTGATCATTACCTTCATAAACAATGAAAAAAAGCAATACTCAGAGGGAAGAAGCGAACCTTTTAGTACCGAGCAGTGAACCTCCCTGGCCGGTCCAGCCTGCTACATCGTGCCAGTGCACTTCAGTCACCTGCAGGTTAAACCCAGATCCATTTTACATGCCTGTAAATGAAATGGAACCCGAATGTGGCCTTTGTGCTTACTGGAGCTTACCATATCTTTGGCTAGGCCTTCAAAGCCATCATTGACCGTGTAAACTCTGAGACCCTGGGCAAGACCCACTCTGACCGCTGACCTCACCGCTGCATTCATCCCAGCTGCAGGGGCGCCTACATTTAAAATGGCCATGGAGTGTGTGCTCTGATCCATGGGTGAGGAAGAGTGAGATGGACACACAAATAAATTGAAATAGAAAAAAACGTCTGGCCAATCAGATAAAAAAAACTAGATATAAAATAATTGTGCACTAATTAATTAGTGGATTTTATCAGATTTTTTTTATTATAGCAAATTTAGTTAACAACAAAAAAAACCTTTGACTGGGCTGGTTTCTGGTGAGCCAGCAGTTTGTAGGTGTTCCAGTTGTTCTCAAAGCTCCTGCAACGAGTAAATGAGACATTAGAAAACATTCAGAGATTCACAAATAGAAAAAAGATGTACATTCACAGCACTCACTTTCCACGTAGCTGAATGGCTTCATCAAATCGTTTCTCATTCATGGCTTTCTGCACCTCCTTAGTCTAAACACAGAGTAGAAACATGAGATGAGAGAGAGAGACAGAGAGAGAGAGAGAGAGAGAGAGAGAGAGAGAGAGAGAGAGAGAGAGAGAGAGAGAGAGAGAGAGAGAGAGCAAAAGTGTCTAGATATGTTATATTAGATTTATTAGACCTGGGCTTTTTATCGGTTTATAGTTACATTAATGGTATGAAACATGAAAAAATAGTTTGTATCTGTCAGGCGCAGAGAAACTGCAAAAAGCTTCCATCCTGGAAACTTACTGAATGTTACAAAAGTGCTGACACTGGAGACTCCTTCCATAAATATTACTGTAAATAAATATCCCGTGACAAAAAACAATCACCATATTAACAATGTCATTTTGCTGAATTAAACAACGGCATGCTTTTCAATCGGTTTATAATTATCCCTAGATTATGTAGAGCATCCACCATACAAGTCCATGTGAAGTACATATTAAAAAACGCATCAATTTAACCCTGTGATTTAAATTACCACCAGCTCTACTGTCACGATGCTGCTACTTGTAAACAGAATTAATAGACAGATAGAATTTGCAGTTTTAGCATTAACTCTCCACTCACTAGAATCTTGTTATAACTAGCCATAGCTATTAGTGTATGTGGTTAACTAAACTAGGAACATGTATAATCAACCCAGACTATTAAAAGTTGAATGATGCCCACTGTTGTAGATTTATAGAGATAATGGCATATTAGACATGCGACTCACCATAATGACACATTCCATAAGAGGGAGACGCATGGCCTGGTTACCAGACAGTCCGATCACACACGCCGGAGTGTCTGGAGTCGCCTCCAGCAGGGCCACAACTGCCTCGACCCCCAACTTACTGCTCTATAGAGAAACATACAGTATACAGGCAAAAAAATACCTCATCATCATCATCATTTTAACTTATTTTTAGGGTTTCAGCTATTCTCTTTTCAACTGTTCATTAGACACGATGCCATTAGACAGGGATTTTTACTAGACAAAAATCTTACAAGGAATGAACTCGAAAGACATATAGTCAATAAAATTCTTAAGTTGCATTTTTTAAATGCTCACTATTCTTGCTATTGCACAGCTCAAGTGACATTAGTACATAAGTGAAGTTATAGTGCACAGGTAAAACAGTCCAAACCTGTCTCATCTGTTTGTTTATTGCGTTTTGATCCCATATCAGTAACAAGACTAGTTTCATAACTCACCAGCACCCGGTCGAACGCGGAGGGTGTTCCTCCTCTCTGTACATGCCCCAGTACAGTGACCCGAGTGTCATAACCCAGCCTGTTCACTACAAGCTAAAAATCCAGAAAGGAAAAAATACTGAGAATAATATTAAACACTAACAATAGTTATTTGAAGACATAACTCAGACCTACATCCTTCACATAGTTGGAGGTTATGGGCTCGCCATGTTTATCAATAGCTCCTTCAGCAATGATCACAATGTTGAGACGGGATCCTTTACTGCGGCTCTGTGGGAAAATAACAACACACAAAATCTTCCTTTATATACACAGGACACACAGAAAAAGACACTTGTGTTCTGCTTTGAACCTTGATAACTTGAGCAATTCTTTAAAATCTGAATGTTACATACAAAATCCTGCTATTCTCCTGCCTCACCTCTCCTAGACGGGCACACATGTGGTCCTCCCACCCTTCCTCTGGAGGAGCCTCAGGTATAAAGACCCAGTCAGCTCCAGATGCCAGAGCAGACACAACGGCTAGGTACCTGCCAACCACAACACATCAAAATACAAGACAAAACAGTCATCCCCTCAAATGGAAAACCTTAAAGCAGCAGCAGATAAGCATCATGTATACAGTGTGATGAATCTTCTGCAGTGCATGTACATTAACAATGGAGTGAATAATAATCCAAAAAGTGAGTAATTAATTTCTATGAAAGTGAAAGCGTGTAAAACAATCGAAAAAATAGGGTTTACCCGCAATGCCGTCCCATCACTTCCAGCACAAATGTCCTCTGATGACTATAGAAATTAAACACAGCTTTATCTTACAGATACAATATAATGCTAGTATGTTCCTACTGTAGCAAAAACAGTGTATAAGGTCTTAACAGTATTAATTGAATTCAAATTAAATTCATTTTATTTAATAGTGCTTTAAAAAGAAACATGATCTAAAAACTTTTATCATTTTAATTCTGAATTTTACATTCAGCTTTTTATGTAAAGTTATATTTATTCCTAATGAGAGGCAACAACAGAAATAAATAATTTCCTATCTACATCTGTATATAATAACCAGGAGCAACTTATAAGTATGAGCACCTGAGTAATTTCTGAAGTTATCATCAAAATTATTGTTAAGTCATTTTACCTCTGTGCAGTAGTGGTGATTGCATCGATGACCTCCATGATGCGGTGCAAGGCAGAATCAGCACCGATGGTCATGTCTGTTCCACAGAAGTCGTTATCAATAGAACCCACAAGACCTACAATGTTCAGATGGGTGTACTGCTGAGCCAATGAGTCTGTGATTCTCCCTTAAACAAAAAGCAAAACAAATGTAGTTACATTCCCACGTACAGCTACAGTAATGTGAAAGTTTACAAGACAGTAGTACAAACTATTACACGTCACACAGTATTCGGGTCACTCCAAGGCTTCAGACAGTGCTATCCTGAATGATATAACAGGCTGAGGCAGCTCATGACATGTTCCCATTTTAAAGACACAAATGTGGTTTGAGTTTAAAGTTCAGATAATCAGATTCCTTGAACTCTCCGGAACAGATCAGTACTAAAGTTTTTTTAACTGCTTGTTTAAATGCTGACGTGAAAGGGCCGTGTATTTGAGTACAGCCTGCCAGCCTGTATTACTGAGAAGACAAGGCAACCATTGATGTGGATTCATTCAAGTAACTGGAGCGGAAGCTACACAATAGTAGGAAAGGAGGACATTTGTGAGGAGCCATCGATTACAGGGAGAGACAGAGAGAGCTGTTTATCTCACAGTAACTTTCCCAAATCAGCTACGGTGTACCCTTATTTAAATGCTGAAGATTTATTCAATCTTCTCTACTAAATTCATTCGTGCCTATTAAAAGGTGTGACAGTCTAACAATATAAAGGTCGACAATGATGCATAATTTTTCCTGATCTTTACCCTTTGCAATTTTTACTATTTTAAAATGAGGCTGCCTTTGAAAGTAACAAAAGAAGACAATTCCAATTCCATAGTTCCAATGTGAGGAAGGAGCTTCTCTGAGAAAAAGTGTAAATTGAATTTGAATAAAAGCTACCTTCCGTGACTAGCTGTGCCAGCAGCTCACTCCACTCATTGCGAAAGATGTTGGCTCCAGTGAGGCTGCCATCTCCACCACAGACACACAGATTAGTGATGCCACGCTGCACCAAGTGGAAGGCAGCTGCCAGACGACCCTCTCTCGTGGTAAAATCTTTACAGCGAGCACTGCCAATAATTGTGCCACCCTGAAAGACAACATTAAAAACTCTGGGATTGAGCATACATAGCAAACTCATGCATGTAGGGTAACTTGCTAGAATAAACTGTTCCTTGGGGTGAATGAGGGTAAAAGATATATATATATCTATATATATATATATATATATATATATATATATATATATATATATATATATATATAGATATATAGAGAGAGAGAGAGAGAGAGAGAGAGAGAGAGAGAGAGAGAGAGAGAGAGTGTGTGTGATGCCTGATGATGGATAGGCATAGCATCCAGTGTGTATTCCTGCCTCATGCTTAGTGTTCCAGTGATGGGGTCAGATCCATAAAAAGAGGTTACCATAGATGAATAAATGCTCATTTATTTATAAAATTTAAGTGAATACATTCTTACTTTACTTTAACTTTAGTGAATACATTCCTTTGTGTAAAAGAATTATAATACTTCAACTGAATAATACACAAATTCACATTTTTTTTCATAGCTTCAGTAATGTACAGAAAAATGTAATCTTACTCCATGAAAAACATGAATGGCAATCGTTAACCTTGGTTTTGTTACAATTTCGGTACAGAAACTACTTTTCCAGACATTTTTTCAATACTTTATGAGGTTTCTGTACAAACAAAGCATCTTCTCCACACAAAAATTAGAGCTCATGTTATTAACCCTACCATAACCACCAGCTCTAAATATACTGTAACTCCACACTTCTTTATTACTCCCTGTCTTTTGCAGCTGTATATAATGTCTAAAGTGGTCTATATGTTCACATTCTTTATGTCCTGTTTCTGTGGTAGAGAACAAGAAGCGGACCATGCTGAGGATCATGTCGTAATCTCACAGATTTAATCCCTTCACTCAGCATTCCCTTTTATAATCTCAATCCCATCCTCTCAGTGCAGTGAGTATTGACCTTCAGTGGGGCAGAATACAGCTTTGGATAGAGGGATGCAATGCATTAAAATGTTCAAAGATATATAAAAAGCAGACCTACCAGTTGAATGATGTTGCTCACACTTTGCCAGTTAGCAGGTTTGATGTTGTCACCTCCATCCACAAGCCCTTGATAGCCCTTAGAGAAAAGACATGTTACAATCTGTTACTAAAACTATTTCATAATGTGAATACATGAAACATTGTAGGTGTGCGAAGAAATATTCATTGCGTTCTGTAAATTTGTTACCTCATATATCAGGTAGACTTTGGCACCAACATAAATGCCCATTCGTGTTACAGCACGAACAGCTGCGTTCATTCCTATATACCACATACACACAAACACACATTACTGAATATTTTTAACTAGTATTTCTGTTTGCTAATAAATGGTCAGGAAACTTGAGTGAGTATAATTCTATTTTAATACATTCTGAAAGGAGATGTGTTGTTCACAGTAAGATAACGAATTACTGTGAGACTCAGGTTTTAATTTTTGTTTTTGGGTGTTAAATCTGTATCTGAAGCCATTATCAAGACCTTCCTCTCGTGAATTGAGTTTTTAAACAAGCTTTTTAAAACCAATAATGCCTTTTTGGAAAAATGCAATGTTTAGTTGCCATCATTATGGTGAATAGAATGTTCTGATTGCTTTGCTCTGGGTTCCTCACATATTAAAAAAACATATGCCAGTAGGTGGCCTGACTATGCTAAATTGATCCTAGTTGTGAAAAAGTGTGTGAATCTGACTGGCATCCATTCCAAGCTGCTCCCAGTGTTCCCTGGATAGGCTCCAGATTTACTGTGATCATGGCCATAGGCCACAGCTGAAGATCATTCATTCATTTTCTACCGCTTATCTGAACTTCTCGGGTCATGGGGAGTCTGTTCCTATCGCCGGCGTCATCGGGCATCAAGGCAGGATACACCCTGGACGGAGTGCCAACCCATCGCAGGGCACACACACTCTCATACTACGGACAATTTTCCAGAGATGCCAATCAACCTACCATGCATGTCTTTGGACCGGGGGAGGAAACCGGAGTACCCGGAGGAAACCCCCCGAGGCACGGGGAGAACATGCAAACTCCACACACAAGGCAGAGGTGGGAATCAAACCCCCAACCCTGGAGGTGTGAGGCAAACGTGCTAACCAATAAGCCACTGTGCCCCCCTAGCTGAAGATCAATAAATCAATAAATGAATGTAGTGTTTTGTCACATTGTAGTAAAAAAACAGGAAGATGAAAATATCGGTAGCCAATTGTGGTTGTTGTTACTGTCAATGCTGCTGAATTTCTGAAATTTTGCTCTTCCAGTTTCTCAATAACATGACAAGCTTTGATATTTAACAATGTAAAAAAGTTTTTTTAAAAACAAGGAGAAGCAGGTCAAAAAATGTTTATAGCTTAAGTGATTCTACAGGAACTGAAATATCATGCCAACATTACACAAAGTTACATGTAACTAGAAATTTTCCAGATGCACTTCAGGTCACTAGTGTGCTTAATGGAAAATAATCTTCGGTATGGTAACAGTGACACTGCATCATGTTGCACTGTATCACACCATCATTGTTGATTTAACAGCTCATCCAATCAGGATTTATTCCTTATCATTTTCTATATATTTGTAAATATAAACAATGCACCTGGGAAAAGAATGCTTTCCTAATTTTCATACTCATAGATATGGATTACTTGATGATACAAAATTTCTTGCTGGCTATTTATATATAATATGCAAAATCACCACATCATGTATATACATTTAGATGGATTAAAGGTGTGTTGTGACACACACACACACACACACACACACACACACACACAGTGCAATGAAAGTTCTTTGCATATGTTAACTATTGCCCCATAGCCTTATTTGCTCATTCAAACCACCACGCATTTCTTATTCAAAATTTATTCAAATATGATTGAAGACGTGGTGGAGTGAATATCAGATGAGTAAATAAATAAATAAATAAATAAATAAATAAATAAATAAATAATATCCTGGTGCACGTGAGAAACTCCCACTGCACGTGCACAGCTGTAGTACGTGACATTTCACGCGTTGCGTCACACATCCCCCAGTCCTACATTGTTACACAATTCTGCATGTAATTTCTCAAATTAGAATATAACTCTTCGACTGAGGTTCAGACAGCGGTATGTATTAATGCATTAGGTTATAGCAATCGTTGTAAATAAATACGATTCGAAATGCATCAGCGTGAATACTGAAATAAAGTGAATCCGGAGATTCTTACAATGCAACCAGGCTGATAAAAGTCCATTCTAATTCACCAACACTGAGATGAATTCCAGTGGCTGTGTGGGCGAATATGCATTGCAAATTTCTAGAGAAAACCCAATGATCAACACGATGATGACGATCTGTTCCTGGAATGAATCCAGAATGATCACTGCTCCTCTACTGAGACACTGTAACATGTTTAATACAGTCATTAGATGTTACCTTGTGCATCTCCACCGCTTGTGAGGACAGCAATGGCTTTCCCAGTTCCTTTCATGCGCAGCTTCTCAAAATCCACCAACATGATGCACTGATTTCTGCACACAAACCGATGATGTTTATTTTCCAGATCCGGAGTCTACAGCAATATTTACACTGCTTTTAATCTGACATATAAAATCTAACCTCTCTCTCTCAAACCACTATGTGTCGTGTAAGCGACCCTTTTAGCATTCACCAGACACTGGTGTGTTCCCTGCTGCTCCGCCTCTTTATTTGCACTCTGCATGTTTGTTTAAGGGCCAGAGATTTTTTTGCAGTGCATGGCTTAATGCATTAAATATAAACCAATTCTAGAATATATTCTGTATTTTTTTTCTGCAATGCATCTAAATATAAAATTGTTTACACATTGCAAACTTGAAAATCAGTATAGTTTCTACAGTAGGAATGGTTGCCACGTGGATTATCTGAAAATAGTGGACTTATTATGGATCAGAAGAGCAGGTTAAAAATGCAGCCACACTTTCAGATGAAGTAGTTTTAAGTTTTAAGAATTTTAAGTGGGATGCAGCAACAGAGCATTTTATGAACAGCAAACACACTTCCATGCTCCTCTTGGTCTGCTTATGCATGTACCTTTACTCGTGTGAAAAAGCAGTTATTAAAAGGAAAGGGAAAAGTCATTATTTTTGAATAGCTAGAAAAGATCAAGTGACCGGATATGGATTGAACAAGGTTGCCTCTGTTTAAGCCGTGATACAAATAAGTGCGTGTGAAATGTCCCCCTCTAGCGGTTCTGTTACGTGTTGCAGTCGCAACTAGTTTGTCTGAAGGGTTTATAGAAATTAATTCAAATGACTTGAAATACCACGCTGTACCTGTCTCCGTATTTTAGGCTATGACCTAAAAAAAAAAAGTCAGTGGGCTTTATTAACAGATTGTTCAAGGAATTGTAGCGTTGTCGATGCATCTTATGAAATGTTGTCAAATGTCTCCATGTAACGGTTATATTTGGTATTGCATCTGGGAGTTCAGGCGCACGCGCAATGCTGCTTGTTTGACAGTAGCGCTAAGTGACGTGATGGATACCGAGACAGCTAGTTTATCTTTATGATTTCTACGGAACACTTGAGTTAATTCGGTGCAACTTCAAAATGAAATTAACTCGGAGCCTTGTTCTCTCACGGGCCAAAGCGTCGGACCTTGAAAGCATAAAAAAGTTTAATTGCTGGTACGTTGTACTAGCTGCGTAGCTAACACAGGCTTGCTAGCTTCAGCATCCAGTCTAAAGTTAAGGCCAAAAATTGTGGTTTATTTAGTTATACACATGGGTAGGGTGCAGTTTTGGCAACTGTTTTCATATCTTAAGGCTAAGATAACATTTTCATGCTACTCAAATATATCATTTTTGTGTTTTAGGGGCTGCAACCTGACAGATGTAAGTGCTTTTTTTCAGGGTAACTCGTTTTATAATATTTATTTTCATTCCTTATTTCTTACTGAAATGATAGTGTAATGATGTGAATCCTCAGATCTCAATTTTCACTGAAATGCCAAATGTTGAAGTCTTAACATTAAGGTAAGATTGTTAAGGAGTTACTGTTGTTGATGAGTTACTGTAGGAGAGATATTTTGCTGCATGCTTATTTGTTGTGTCATTGGTCCATGTTTAATAGTCATTTCTCTTTTTTTTAGTGCCAATAATATATCCAATCTGGAGCACATTGCCAGTTGTCAGAATCTGAGCGAGCTCTACCTGAGGCGGAACAACATCAAGAGTCTCTCAGAGCTGAGCCATCTTAAAAATCTTACCTGTCTCAAAGTCCTGTGGCTGGCAGAGAACCCATGCTGTGGTGTAGACCCCATAAAGTATCGTTTGACTGTGCTGAGGAACCTGCCTGGTCTGCAAAAACTAGACAACCAGGGTGCGTAATAGTGAGGCAAAATAAGAACAATTAACTCACTGTACTAAGAATTTCTTTAATGGTATTTCTCTTTAGTTGTGACTGAAGAAGAACTTGCTCTTGCTTTGGAAGACAGAGAGGAAGCGGTCACTCCTCCAGGTCCTGCCACCGCCAGTTCTTCCAATGGCCTCGAAGATGCAGAGTCAGAGTACGACCATCTCAATTACAGCATGGAGGAGACAGAGTGAGTCGATACTGCTATTTTAGTCTGTGTTTCAGATTTCTTACACAAGCCACCATTAACCACGATATAAAATATGAAAACACATCAGTACAGTTTCAGCAGAATAATGTGTGTATTCTACTACAGTATGTTAATGCTAGGTATTATGTTGATACTTTGTAGGGAATTTTTGCTCTGGCTTTATGGCTTGGATTCCACTAGATATTAGAAACATTCCTTCTGATTTCTTAGCTGCAACTTTATGCATCAAACCTTTTCTACCACTTCCCAAAATGTGCTCTAAAGGATCCAGTGTCTTGGTAGGCCGCTGAATAACACTGAATTCATTGTCATGATTATGAAACAAGTCTGTGATGACTTCTTTGTGATCTTGTGCTTTATTATGCTGAATGTGGCCATATGGTAAGCACATAGTCAGCAACAATTGTCAAATTGTCTGTGGTGTTCATGTTGATTGGTTGGTATTAACAGGCCCAAAGTGTACCAAGAAAACATTCCCTATACCAAGTACACCACCTCCACTAGGATGGACTGTTGACACAAGGCAAGTTGGGTTCCTGAAGTTATGCCGTTGGTGTCGATTTCAGACCCTGCTATCTGTGCACTTCAGCATAAATCGAGAATGATCAGAACAGTCTATAGTTTTCCGGTCTTCAACTGTCCAGTACTGGAGAGCCTGTGCCCACTGAAGCCTCAGCTTTCTGTTCTTGGCCATCAGAAATTAAACCTGACATGAACCTTCTCTTGCAGCCCATCCACTTTGATACATGTATTCTGAGATGCATTTCAGCGCACCACAATTGTTCAGAGTGTTTATCCGAGTTAGTGTAGTCTTTGTAATAGCTCATTACACAGTAAAATAAATAAATAAGATTACCCTTTTTTAATAATAATAATAATAATAATAATAATAATACATTTTATTTAAAGGCGCCTTTCTAACACTCAAGGTCACCGTACAAAAGAAGAAGAAAAACAACAAAAAATATAGTTATACAATACTTACATAGAAAAAAAAATTGGACCAACATTACAAATCATGATCTAGAATATGCTAAACTAAACAGATGAGTTTTAAGCTGAGATTTAAATGATGAAAGAGAATCAATATTACGGAGCTCAGATGGAAGTGAGTTCCAGAGCTGAGGTGCAGAGTAACTGAAAGCTCTGTTCCCCATCGTTACAAGACGGACAGAGGGAACAATGAAATGAGTGGAAGAAGAAGACCTAAGAGTGCGAGTTGGTTTTGGAGTATGAAGAAGATCAAGAATATATGAAGGTGCAAGATTGTGGATAGCTTTAAATGTTAGAAGAAGAATTTTATACTTGATACGAAAATTAATGGGAAGCCAGTGTAGCTGTTCCAGAACAGGTGTAATATGATGGATAGAGGGAGTACGAGTGATAATACGGGCAGAAGAGTTTTGAACGAGTTGCAGCTTATGAAGGGTTTTGTGAGGAAGCCCAATAAGAAGAGAATTACAGTAGTCAAGCCGGGAGGTTACTAGACTGTGAATAAGAGTGGTGGTAGATTGAGTGGTGAGAAAGGAACGAAGCCTATTGATATTTCGAAGGTGAAAGTATGCAGCCTGAGTAACATTATTTACATGTGAGGTAAAAGAAAGGGTACTATCAAAGATGACACCAAGACTCTTAACCTGAGATGAGGGAGCTATGAGAGATTCATCAATGGAAATAAGAAAATTCGAAAATTTGTTAAGCACAGTTTTTGTGCCTATAAGGAGAAATTCTGTTTTCTTGCTATTTAGTTTAAGAAAATTTTGGCTAATTAGATAATTTCTTGAATGGTAAGGTGTATAGATGTTCCTAATATGCTTCGTGAGCATATTACTGTCTTTCTCTAAGCCAAGTTAAACAACAATCCTTCAGGCCAGGCTCAGGTTAATTTGCTGCTGTTATAACATTTTCAGGTGCTTCATGTTTGCTTATTTTGTCCTTAGTAAAAACCCTGCACATCTAGGGATGAAGCCAGTGTCTGGAGATAAATTTTCACCTTCAAGAGAATCAGTTACCTCCCTGAAAAAAAAGGTCAGTTTCTATTAAAAATTATATCTATTTTACTCTTAATCTTCTAGCTAAGATCCAGGCAGGTATACAGCTTCAGTGAATAGTATTAGAACTGATTCACAATAAATATGTATAATTAGCCTTAAAGATTTCAGTGTAGTTTCAAACATCCCAATGTGTGTGTGTGTGTGTGTGTGTGTGTGTGTGTGTGTGTAGAGTCACACTCTGGAGGCTGTATTGCTCCTGCTGAAGGACCTGGACGTGGAGGAGCTGAAAACGGTTCAGTGTGCCACAGAGAACAAACTCAGAGCTCGCAGTAGACAGAAAGAGAAAAAAACAATCATTCAGCACTGAACAAGAGCTAATTACTACTTCATGCAGAACTACAGACATTGTTGACAGGGTATAAAAAACACATTGCTCAGCAACAAATGCAAGACAGGTAAAAAAAAAAAGTGGAAAACAACATGAAGTTAGATAGTAATCCATCAATCATTAAGTAATAGCCTTGGTGTTGCACAGGAAGGATGAACACCATTTGTCTAAAAGATTTGAGTTGATGTCATGATGATCGTGGTGGAGTCTCATGCATTACCACAAAGTCATATATAAGTGTTCACCTGGGTTCAGATCGGACAAGCATGAATGCTACAGTATATGATTCAAATCATTTTCATACCCACCAAGCTCTCAGTGCCCTGTGATTGGAAGTGGGCTCCTCCTAAAACAGACTATTCCCATTAAGATGTTCTTCTTTAGAAATTCTTCATTTCTAAAGGTGATTAGTCAGAAAAGGGTGAAATGGACAAACCATGCCTACACAAATAATTAAAAACCTACACAACATGGGAGAGTCACTGTTAATATGTCAGTAATGTTTATGTATAGCTACACTCTGGCCATAATTATGTGGACATAAGACCATCCCATATATGCCTGCTGAATATCCCATTCCAGATTTAGATTAAGCTCCACTCTTCTGAGAATGGTTTTCCTCTATATTTTGAAGTGTGGATGTTGACATTTAGCCATTCTGCCAGAAGAGCATTAGTGAGGTCAGATGCTGATGTAGAACAAGTCCTGGGCTCTGTGCAGGCATTTGTGTCTCTTAGCTCCATTGTAGGAAAACTGGAATGCTACAATACACAAAACGCATCCTATGCAGTTGTGTTTCCAACTTTGTGGCAGAAATATAGGGCAAGCATACTTTTTGGGGAAAGTATGGGTGTGATGTCAGTTGTCCTCCAATGTTCGGCCATATTGTGTAAGGTATTTAGGTTTAAAACTAGTTTCAGAGAAACTGCTGTTTTACAGGCATGATCAGAGTCAGGATACAATTATAGCTTCTGCATTACTGCTGTTAATTTAGCATTTCCTGTACCTGACAAACATATTTAAGCTTATATATATTGTATTGGGGTCTGATTAGCATCTGATTGTTACCAGGGTTACTTGCTTGTGTATTATTCTGATATTGCAGGAAAACCCTGGGAATGGAAATGTAAATTTACTGAACATATTTTTGTATGGAAATAAATTGCAATGCATCACATTTATTACATATCTATATATGGTACATACAGTTTACAAAACATGTTCATGATTACATTTTAGTTGGACTTCTACAGTGCATGAAAACTGAATTACATCTGGTTTTGTCCTACTGAACTGAACCTCTGAACTACACAGCTTCCTGTTCACAGTAATTAGAACAGGTGCAGTAAACAGTGCCCCGATGACAGGTATCCAGTCATCCAACAGTACTTGTAATCTTTTTTCTGCCCCGATTACTCAGCATCCTCTTTCTCTAGGAAGTCTGTGAGAGTTCCTGCATCCACAGGGATCAGAAGGTATTCTATCCCATCAGCACCCTGCAAAGAGAAAATAATGAAAAGAAAAACCTTTGAACAGCTTCCATTGATTATTTTAATAAAGCATCTAGTGTTTCAATGGAGAGTTATACCTTTAGCTCACATGCTGCTTCATGCAAATAGACAGTGACTCTCTAAATTCATAACAAATCCCATATAGGTGTACTGATTTACCTTCTTGGTACGGATCAGCTTGTGATCCCTGAACTCTGTCAGCTGAGTCCTCAGCGTGATGTCACTGTTTACCAGGAAGGCCTCACGACAACGCTGGTAAAAATCTTGAAAAGACAAACCTGAACACAACACAAATAATAACAGAAGCATGAAAAGAAAATCCCGTTAGCAAGGAAAAGGGAAAACGTGCTGTTAGGGCTCATTTGGGAAAATTGTGATTTTTTTTTTTTTTTAGCAAGAATGAGAACATTGAGGACTGAGTGCATTTTACCTGTATACGAGGGATTGTCTTTGTTCTCCAGCTGGAATTCAGCCAGTAGTCTGAAGATCCCCCTGTGAACAGAGTATACAGGATCATCATTTGAGACCAAAACTCATCCTTGTGAAAGAACGATAATGAACTAATGTAAGAAAAATGGTGATTCTGTCAACACACTAATGTTTGGAAATTGCCAATGAGACTGCAAATAATACAACTGATACATTTCTGTGAATTTCTCAGACTCTTTACAAACATTGCTTGACATCTAGTCAGTTACAGCTCACAACTGTAGTTCATGTAATTAATCGTGTTGAATAACACTCTATAAACTCACTTCAAAGTTCTTCAGTGTTTATAATGCTTAATCTATAAATGTCACAGTCTATAACTGATAATTGACAGTATGATTGATTTTCCTGTAAAAATCTTAAAACCTACATAGACAGGTCATGGTCAGAAGCAGTATCACTCACTGCATGCTGATGAAGAACCAAACTTGGAGAATTATCAGTGACTTGTAAAAATTGAATGTTTGCTATAAATATAATTGTGTGGTGTCTGTAAATGTGCATGTGTGTGTATGTCTGTACCTGGCGTTTGGTGTGAGACTGCGTAGGACGTGTGTGAGCGAGCTAAGAGCCAGTGCTCCTGTCTGCTGCACCAAAAGAGAGTTCTCATATGAAGTTTCTTCAGTGTATGGCAGGAAGGTGGTCGTTTCATACCACAGCCAGTTAAACACACACATCTTCGAGTGGTCCCACACTGAACGGTAACACAGTCAAAGAAACAGTTAATGTCTGAAATACACTACTGAACTGGTAAATAAGTCAATAATCAAAAGATTTTTAAATTCAGCATAAAAAGGAGTGAACACAGTTATGTAACCTGATGGACATAATTCTGAAAAAAGGACAAAATAATTACTAGATAAGTGTGAAAACTAACCAAGAGGGGCATTGATGTGGTCTATGGAGGCGAGCAGGTGCATGTTGGGAATGGAGGCCAGCTGCCCAAGGGCTTGCTGGTTCTTCTCGCCACGCAGCATTGGGCCATCGATGTTGTGGATGATCAGGTAGATGTGGTTGTCCGGGTCTATTGAGTCAAAAAAAACAATGTCAGCACAATGACAATTTACAAATGATGGATTGAGAAGTAATGGTATTATGTGAAGGCTATACACAATGTGCATTTGATTTTTTGTGTAAAGGAATATTTGAAGAGAACCTTGTTTAAGGGTTTTCACAATGAATTCTATTTGGTCCATTGGGGTGCGAAAACTCCCATCATGCTCCAGGATCTCACTGGTGATGGCATTTAGGATCTGTCAACGGTTAGAAAAACATTTAGGCACAGTATTACACATCAAAATGCTCAGTCAGATCAAATTAATGTGATTAATGAATATACATCAGCTATTCCTGTTCTGAAGGAATAATGTTTACCCAAAAAAAATTATAGATTCTATTGGACAAGGATTTCTTATTTCCTAGGATTTCTTTCTTGCGTTTCTTAATCGCAAAGCATTAATTAAGTCAAATATAAATTCTGTTTATATCCATCACTATATAGAGAAACCCAAAAATATTGCCCAACCTTGAGGGTTCACCAATTTGTGAAAAAATATATTGTATGAGTAATGCTATGTCTCAGGACGATTATGGGGGTGTAGGTCTCTTTTTCCTTGACATAACTTTAAAGGTTTAAAGACTCACATTTGTTTGTTGAAATGCTATCATCATAGCTTTATTCCATCATTTAAATTAGCTCTCATTGCACAATTGATTCTTCATCATTTTGTTCTGCATATTTTAACATAATTCTGGGTATTATGCTAAAGCTTGCAACGTCCTATTATACATTTGAAGCCATTTGACATCGACTGGAAAACAGCTCATACTTCCGGTTAGTAAAAAAAAAAAAAAAACAACTTAGTGTACCATCTGATACAATATTACACTTCAAAAACTCATACACTAGAGGCTAGCATTTATAAATGAGCTGTGTTAAAACCAAAAAACTAAATCACCCCACCCTGCTTAACATTTCTACCTGAAATAATAGAGTTGTGTTTTAAAAGCTGAAACGGACCGATTTGAGGGTGATACTTGGGAAAAAGCCGTTGACCACCAAGTGCAGTGAATCTGACAGCATTATAGAGCGGAACTTCTCCAGTAAAAGCCTCTTCGAGCCCAGGCCGTACAGCAGTATGTTGAAGCCCATCCTGTTAACATTTATATGAAACGGATTTAATACAAATTATTTCCACACAACAACACCTCCTCGCATACACATCTGGATTTTCAACTCAACTGTAACTGCAGCATCCATTTGCTGAAATTCTTCTCATGTTTTTTATTGAGCTGAGTGATCTCATCTGTATAACAGGAGGGCTTTCCACCCAGCAACCTCAAAAGAGTTTCCTACAGTACAAGACAAAATTACAAATATATCTAACAAAGATAACTAACAGTTCTTAGCAGCCAAGTTAACTGTACACAGCTGAACAGGACTGACCCGATCCAGTTTTGGGGTCTGGAGCTTTTGAAGGGTTCGGTCTGATGTGAGAACCTTCGAGCTGCTGTGAGCTTCAAAGTACTCCTCCACCAGGTTTGGCTAGAAAACGACATGGTTACAGATTTATACTCCGCATGTTTAGTGGCATTTTGACAAATGATTTGTAATGCATGAAATTATAAAGTGTCAATATTTAGGATGTACAGCTCTCCAAATTCAGCAAAAAGCATCAAAAGAATCCTACCTCAGGCACTTTCTTGCACTTCTTGGCTGGTGTCTTGTAAAGTGCTGCAGCTGCTGTAGACGACTTGCTTGGGGTTTTTGGCTGAGCTTTACTCTTTTCTCCTTCTTCCTCCTCTTCTTTATGTTCGTCCTCCTCCTCCTCCTCAGAGTTTGAGGGGGAGAATTCACTGTCACTGTCTGACTTCAGATTAGGAGCTTAACAAATAGAAACCAAAAAAAAAAACATCAAGCATTTAAAGAAAATACGTTAAAGACTTACATTCTAAAATATTAAATTTTCACAAAAATGTTTGGTTGTCAGTCTAGCTTTTTTCCCCTTATTTAACTAATCCTCTTTTAAGTGATTTAACCACACCTGATATTCTCTTTCTCAGTCTGTGTGGGGTCGTGGAAACAAACTGTACTTTCTTCCCCTGAAAAGACAATAACCAATAAATAGTAAATAAAATACAGAACACAAAATAAACATGTTATTGCATATAGATGAAAGAAATCAATTTTAAGCATTACCTTTTGTGGCGTTTTGTTCACCTCTAGAATTAAGAAGCATTCAACAAAATCATCAGAAATATGCACATTAAAGAGGAAAATAATAAAGAGTGATCATTGCAGACAATTAGAGAAGTTAAAATTAGTGGAGTGCTCACTCTTGGATGCAGGAGCAGGACTAGGTGGCTCCTCTGGACTATCAGGAGTGCTAAACGTTACACTTTTTCCAGGAGTGCGTGCCCATTCTGATGCTGAAGTGCAAAAAGGAGAGTGACTATAAATACAGTAATTCACCCAGATATGATGCGATACATAGGGTGTCATGATATATAGGTTTGCTAACAAATGTTCAATGATACTTCAACACCAAACACATCAGACATTTTTTTTTAACAGAAATTGCACCACCAAATTAGCAATCAAATTCATCCATCCATTTTCTGTAGTGTTCATCCTACACAGGATCACAAGGAACCTGGAGCCTATCCCGGGAGACTCAGGGCACCCTAAACCTGTCAACCAATTGCATCACACAATCACACTCCACGTGTGCCAATCAACATACAACGCATTTTTTTGGACTGGGGACGCAATTGGGTTAACTGAAGGAATCCTTGTATGGACTGGGAGAAAATGCCTACTCCGGGCACACAGTCTGAAGGTGTAAGACAAAATTTTCATAAAAACAGACAAACACAACCATGCAACAGCTATCTTCTTCCCTGATGTCTCTAAGCTCCTCTTTATTGAACCTCCTATCCCTGACCCACCATCGCCACAGGACATCTCCTATCTTTTCAAAAGGACTTGTTCACATTAGATAAAGACCCCCTCCCTTTAACACTGTACTTATGTCACTCAACAGGCCATGTTTCCTTATTACAGAGCTCCCACCACTTATAAGGGTTCACTTGTCAGGATTTCTTTAAGAGTTATACAGTGTTTAAAACTAGATTGTTTTCACTCTTCATGCCATAATGCCTAACTTAGATTCCCTTATAATTTTTAAGTTTTGATGAACAAGTAATCTAATTAGGGCTGTCGGTTGCAATTGGTATAAAAACAAACTTTCTGTGACCAACTGAGAATTTCCATTTCCTCACTTACCCACTTGTGCCATTTTATTGGCACGTTTAATAGTCTGGAACGTGAACACAGAGGCTCCTGCAGTGGCTGATGCCTTCTCATCTCCATCTGCACAAAATACAAAACACAGACAACCAACACTCAGCTAGATGAAGACAAAATCTACAGACCAACAAACCAAAAAATGCTGGTACTACAAATTAAGTGCACTTCTTTATAGTTTCAACATCTCACCTTGTGTGCAAGTGCCGAGTGCCTCTACATAGTTCTTCTCATTAAAAACACCATCCTCATCCTCCTCTTCCTCTACAGCAGGGCCTACTGTTGGCTTTCTAGGACTCTTCAAGCTTACAAGAGATTGAATTGAACTCGGTGGGGCTTTTGACCCTAAAAGCAGAACCATGATCATAAAGGTGATGCTCAGTAATCTCAGCCTCTGTTCAGAAGCACAGCCTGAATAAGACCAAAATAGACTGCATAAGCTAGACATGACATACAGTTTGCAAGCACATATATGTGTCAGTAAGACATTTTTATTTGGAGCACCCCATTATCATGCCATTTCAAACTTCTGCAATTTATTTTTCTATCAGATTTAATGCTATTTTAAGATTTTGGACCTCCACTGGGATGAGGATTCTCCTGAGGTGAGGATCCTGAGGCATCTAGAGATCTACCAGCTCCAGTTGGACTCTGCTATACTAAAGAGGAGATGCCAACTACATGTGGTCTTAGAGGACAACAATCTTCTCATCAATACAACAGTTATCAGACTATATATTTATAATCTCACCCTCTAAAGACACCCAAATGAGGATGAGGTTACCCTTTGAGTCTGGTTCCTCTCAAGGTTTCTTCCTTTACCATTTAAGGGAGTTTTCCCTCACCACAATCACCTCAGACTTGCTCATTGGGGATAAATACAAACACATTTAAATATATCTAATATTAATCTTGAATTTTGTATTATATTAATCTTTATATTATACTTTCTAACCTTTTGTTCTATGTTTATGTTCTGTAAAGCTGCTTTGAGATGATGTCAATTGTGTAAAAAAAAAAAACTCTATAGAAATAAATTTGAATTGAACTGAATTTAATATTTATGACTTATTTATGATTTGGAGTGGCACAGTGGTTCAACATTTTGCATGTTCAATCCTGAGCTTATTTTAGTATGTTCTCACAATGTCCACATAATTCCATAATTCGAAAAAACATGAAAGAGATAAATGGCCATGCTAAATTTCCCCCAAGTGAGATTTGGTCCAGAGGTTAGGATCCAGAGGTTAGGGTCCAAAACCACCTTGACCCTGACCAGAGAGTACTGAAGATAGATGACTTAATAAGAGAAAGGGGATGACTGTTCCTGCTTGAATTGCTTCATAGTGCTGTTATCATTTTCATACATTATTTTCTATGTCCTTTTTCTGAATGTTGTTTGTGGTAACAAATTGCTGCCATCAATTTGACCATCACTGTAAGTAAAGGTTAAGTTAATACACCAAAGTAAATACAAAAATTGAAGTTCTACAGATATATACAATAGGAACCTGCAGCTAAAAGCTTGGTTGCTTTTAATACCTTCATGTTTCTCCACAATGTGATCCAGGACATCATTATCTCCAACAAACCGCACTTCTAAAGCTCCTGACTCCACCGTGAGCTTCTGTGGACTCATGTTCGACACCTGAAAGTGGAATAAAACATTTAACATATTTTTCCTTCATGGGATACATTATGTAAATAACAGCAGGGCTCTTGATGGGTTACGTTTCTATGGCAATAAGCTGCAACGTGCACGAGCGCACCCGGTCAGTGACAATAATCCCAACTTCATTCAAAAGCAGCAGATTCAAGACTCTCCTCTAAGCGTCTTGGAAGTTAAATAATCTCCACAAATAATTTCCAATGCGAAGAAGATCTTCATATCAAAGGATTCCACATCTCTGAGTTACACTGACAGCTCATCAACAAGCGTTAACTTTCCGCGCCATCTGAAAAGATTTTGACCACGTGACCGGAAACGTCGCCATTTCTGCTGCCGCCATTTTTTTAAAGCAATAGATCAGAAAGAAAGCAGATGTACGTCACAATGTTGTCCATCGTTAAAACGTGTTTAGCGTGTCAAATTCTGCCCCTTTAGAAGCTAGTTGGCTTGTTGTCCCTCCTGTTGTTGTTTTCTACAAATACCTTGTTTGCACATCCAAAAATAAAATTTTGTGATGACATTAAAATGTCTTTATTCCACATATTAAACATTACAGTTAGAGTTCAACAATAAATTACATTTGTTTCTGTGCTTCCTATACATAAACATCACCATCTTCAGTGGACCAGAAGTCTATCCTCTGCCATTAAACAGACTCTTTTATCTGGAGTGACTTACAATTTATACAACTAAGGATTAAGGGCCTTGTTCAGGGGCCCAGCAGTAATGGACCTGAGATTTGAACTCATGACCTTACAATCAGTAGTCCAACGCCTTATCCACTAGGCCACCACATCCCAGAACACTCTTGATGAAACAGGAACACCATTTGGCTCATAGGGCACCATGAGGTCCACCTTGGACCTCCATTGAGACGAGGCTGACTCTGAGAATCCTGAGGCATCTAGAGATCTACCAGCTTCAGTTGGACTCTACGATACTATAGAGGATATGTGAACTCCATGTGTTCTTTTATAATCATACATTTTTAATATAGCTGAGCAACTCCATGACTTATCAGCTACTTACCAGAGCTGAGATTTGCTACTCAGAGCTGTGCAGTCATTATTCCCAAAATGTCACGATGATGTCCAGAGTATTCTTTGTGTCTAAATGTCACTGACCAGAACTGAAGGAATACATGCACTTCTTTATTATAAAGAAAACTAAAAACATTGGGATCAAAGGGAAATATATTTTTAACATCCCTAAAGGAAGCACTGTGTGTTCATTTTCTACATTTTCTAGCCCTCAGCTCTGTGTTGTCTTACATAGCTCTGTGTCTTCATCTAGCACCAGGGTCCTGGAGGAATGTTGTTATATTTCACTATGTACCAAATCAGCTATATAAGGTAATTTTGACAATAAAATCTTGTGTCTTTAAAAGGTATAATGTTGCATGGATATGGATATTTTGCATGAATAATTGTTAAAAGTTTTTCAACTCTCCAGAATCTAAGTGCCATGGAACTCTTTGCTGCTTATGGTTAAGTCATTTCAACACACATTTCTTGACAATCAAAAGCATACCATGTTTTTATGGAAATCTTTGGGCAAGGATAGTATGATACCATTATTTTTGCATTTGCTTCATAATTAGGCCATTAATGCCAAAGGCTTTGTGTAGGAATCACTAGTGAAGTTTCTTTGAATGTGGCTTTTAAAGCATGATGGCTCTCAACTCTCTAGTGAGAACTGAACCTATGAACCTCTTCTCACAAGTTTAAACCTCAAGCCTATACTGCTCGCCTCAGGCTCTCTAGAACAACCATTGTCTGGTTACATACAAGCTGAGAACAGATGGCTCCTTCAGATTGCTCTGGAACCTTTCTGACCTGCAGTTACATCACTCATAAAAAGAAAGACGGGGATTGAATATGAGTAAATATGGATGTTGAGAAGAACAACGTTCTGACTGCATTTTTTTGTTCTTTCCCCACGTACATATAGAAGTGTAATTTAAAAAAAAATGCAGGATGCAGCACATGACATCATAAAATAGTTCTTCTAATTTTAAAGACCATGCAGTTATTTGACATCCCACTAAGGGGGCAGCAGAGCACTGTCTTTCTTTTCAGATCAAACATAACTAAACCCTTTAAATATATACACAGACACAAACACTACAAAAAAAGAGAAAAACATTCACAAGGCTGTTTTCATTTAAAGTGAAAATTCATATTTTATTGGTACATACATTAATTTAAATCAAGGGCAAAACTAAGAAAAACAAAAAAATAGATATATCAAAGAGAGGGATGTCTACAGGGGTAGAAGAGGGACAGATCACCATTTAATTTCAATTACAAGTGCACGGCTGGCAGAAATCTTACAATTTGAATGTAAATGGATAAAACTGTATAGGGCTTTAAAATCTATATTTGAACATAAACCTGCAGGGCCCGAGGGATTACTGCTTTGGATGGCCTTCAAGTACCAAGTGCACTTGGACCAAGTAAGAACAGCGCAATCAGGCATGTGACTGCGCACTATAATTGAATCATTGTTACACAAATTGATAAAATTATAGGAGAAAGGGTAAAGACAGATTCATGAGTTTTTCTTTTTGCTTTTTCTTTTTACACATTAGATTAGAATGGCTTTAGGCAATGCTAAGGAAGAATACATTTTCATACAGTTATACAGAACTTTGCTACTACCTTAAATATACAAGCACAAGTACACAAAATGAAATAAAAGCCCACACTAAATTACTCTGTTTTTGTTAAAAAATAATACAAACAAATATAATTTGAAGGTTGAAATTTGGACCTTGAAAGTCCTCGTAGCTCCTTGGTCTGTAGCTTTCAATGTCGGTAAAAAAAAGGAAAATAAAAACATTCTAGGGAAATAGAGGCTGGTATAAAATGCAGATAAAATTTTCCAAAACGTTTCATTTAAATGCTTGCCATCTCACCTTTTTTTTTTTTTTTTTTTTTTAAAACAATAACAATTCCGGGCTGTTCTACAGCATGGCGGTGGTGTACATGGTTTCAGTCCGAATCTTCCACTAATGGCAGGGAAAGATCTGTAATGAGGTGAGTGGGATGAGCAGGTCTTCAGAGCAAACACACCTGACAACATCCTTCACTTCTTGCCATTTTATGAGGGTGTGTGCACTTTGCTGGCGTTTTACACGTCGGCCTTCTCCTCCGAGGACAAAACAACCAACCTCCTTCTTAACTTAAACAAGGGAACTATCTACACCTTCCTCAGAGGAGCATTCGCACAGTAAAACACCAACAACTTCATGGTTACTGTGTTCTTAAAACCCAATACATTTGATTTACACTTCACTTGTTCTTAGTCCTGGCTCTCCTCTGACCCGCGGTCTCACTCTTCTCTCTAGCACGGTGAGACGGGGCGAAATGAATGGTCGCCATTTTGTGAAAGTGGATCTGCATGTAGATGAGCGAGTCGGCCATGTGTCTCCAAACCCCTACTCCCTCTGTGACCTCCTCTCTCTTCCCCAATTCTCCTGGACCCTCCCCTCTTGGCCTGAGTCTCACTGAGAGGCTTGGGAGGTGGGGTTATCGCTCTTACTCTCCTGGCTGGAGGGAGCCTTGTTGTTCCAGGGACTGTTGGAGCCCAAGGCTGGAGAATTGTTGAAGCTGTCCTCGTCATCAATGCCATTGGCTGCGTCAAATTGTGTGTTCTCTAGCCGCGTGATCAGACGCTCGTCTTCATCGCCAAACTCCCCTCCCATTAAAGTGGGCTCACCCACAACCATCACGTCCTACAGAAGAGAACATTAAAACAACCAGTATGATAATTAGCAGCTTTGTAGTGGTGTACTGTTATAAGATCATTAATATTCAAAATTATTCACATGTTAAGTTTAGAATTAATATTCAAATGCAGCCTTGTTTAAATCCTGCTTACAGGTACTTGGCTGGAGAGTGGGAAGCTGCCAGCAGGGCTCTTTTTCTTGCTGTTATTGTTGTTGGTGGTGCCTCCTCCTGCACTCATGGTGCTGCCGCCCGAGATCTTACGCTTCCGCCGCTTGTTGGGTGCCTGCCGTGCTGGCTCAGCTGATGAAAGACAAGCCAAAATCAAAGCTTTATGATGAGCAACAGTCTAGTCAGTGCATATAGCACAGACACTTAATCCTAAAGATTAAGAAAAAAAAAAGAAAAGAAAAAAAAAAGAAATATAGCGGTGCCTTCATTAGTATTACAAAGTAGTGCACTTGCTGAAAAATCCCCTACAATCTACAGACATGTCCAGGAGAATATTTAGGTATTTATTGCTGTCCAAGGGGTTTCCTGGGCAATAATGCTGAAAAGAAAACTAATACTTTTGTCTATGAGAAACACATGTCAGAACAGGAAGAATAACAAATCCCAGTTTGATTTAAAAAAAGAAAAAGATAATATTTGCTTACCAGGAGGAGCTACCATCCTTTGCCATTTCTGAAACAGACAGGTCTTGAGACAGTCCCTGGGGCTCAAGCTGTATGTTTTATGCCTGGACATGAGCTCCTGCATTGGCTCCAAGATCACACATAGCTTTGGAGAGAGATATTCTGCTTTATTATGTTTGCCTTGTGCAGGTACAACAACAATGTGAAGAGTAAAATTTGTTTGAAGGACATACATTCATGTAATTGAATGCGTTATTTCAATGTTTTATAACACTACTCCATTCTCAGAGTTGTAGGTGTTAAAAACAGAAGTAAATCAGAATCACTGTCAATATTCAGCAGGTTAGGTGTGATGCGATTTCACACTCTTAGCTGATTTATGACTATACTGCTGCCTCTGTAAGACAGCCGATGCATATGGAGGCGTATGATACATGAACACTCACTCGGAGGTAGTTGAGTGTGGAGTTGGAAAGACCGCATCTCGTGATGTTCTTGGACAGCTGGTCCACCATCTGCGGGTCCTGAGCCTGGAACGGCAGACATAGGATAAATCAAGCAGTCCTTAAATATTAACGTTATAATATTTTTACAATTAAAAGGATGCCTTTGGCTGAATCTCATGCTATTGGCAGAAGGTCTGACACATACGTGCATAGCCAGGATGCTGCGGGGAATGAGCTCTCTGTGCTGCCTTATGCTGAAGTGCCATGTCTTTATTCTCATCATGTCATCAAACATGAACTCCAGGTATAAACGTCCTTCCACGCATACCTGCGTTTGCAAGGCAGAGAGATGTGATATAGTAGGTTTACACACACAATAAATATATTTATATTAAACTTACATTTATTCATTTTTTAATTAAATACGACTTACAAATGAGAAAACAAGTAAAGCCATATATATCAAGTAGAAGACAATACAAGCTGTGTCACTGTACAAGCTTTATAATGAAGTGGGAGTGCAGGAAAAAGGTTTAGGCTAGTGTCTTGTTTGTCTAATTGGTGACAATAAGTTATAGATAATAAATAACGCTACACAATAATTCGACAATAACAAAATAAATCTAATAGCAATAATAAAGAAGAATTTGCCAAAGATTGACAGAATTTGATTAATCTGACTATCTGTGAATATTGATGTTGCTGTTGTCGTTACACTATAACGCTACAACATGTATGGGTGCACAGATGCATACACAATTCTGCATTAATACCTACCTGTGTAAACATGGGCTTGCCATTCTGAGTGACCATCGTACACTGATCACAGTCCAGAGACACAAAGTTATTGTGGAAAGACTCCTTAGGGTGCTTTAGTACATAGTAGAGCTCTGTTGCACCCCCTTCAAATATACTGCGGAAGTAGCGAGGAATCAGAGTCCGGCCAATTGCTGAAGGGGATGAACACAATTTCCATTAGCAACTAATAGGCACATACTTCTAACATTAAAGTTTGGACTACTAGAATAATTACAGAAAAAGATTTCAAATAATACAAGCATTTATTTCAAACATTGTTTGAGCCTTACTGTATCGCTTAGGGCCGTCCTCTAGACAGAAGGTGATTGTCAGCATGGCATCATCCTCAAAAAACTCTGTGGTGAAGGCGTCCCACCAGAGATTATCACACTCCTGGAGTCAACAATCGTGCAAGAGAATGAGAAACAGTGAGAGTGTGTGAGAAAAAGCAAGAGAGGAAAAAGCAAACAAAGCAAATGCTCCAGCCAGCTCCAGCTTTTTTGACACCCTCAGTACAGATGAGTAAAAAAGGTATATATTTAGATTTTATTTTCTAAATTCAGAATTCAAAATCTCTACTCAGATCTCTATTACAGAGGAATTCCTCCAAATAATTTTACTGAATAAACTGTTCTGTAAAATCCGTTCTGTAGAGAGCCTCTTTACGAGAAAATAAGTATTTTAACGCTAACATCATCCAAAAAGTAGCTTTCTGATTAATTTCAAATCTCCCCTTCGGATAAAGAAAAAAAACTGTAATAACAGAAGCCAATGGCAAATATTAAACTTCAAATTAACATATTCACATACATTTGCTCTGATGTTTAGAAACTATCCATAGCAAGAACTAGTGGGTTTTTTTTAGTGCATTCATATAACTCTGCAGGGGATGTGACCAAACAGCAATGTTTAATATTATAAACAATCAATCCTAATAGTTTCTGGCCTGTAGTAATCTGGAAATAAAATGGCTGCAGGAACAAAAGCCCAAAAATGAAAATCAACCATAATTCCTCAGGTGGTATTGTGACTTTACCTCACTTACCTCTGTCCAGTTTTGTAGCCGTTTGTTAAGCTCAAATATCCTGTAGTCTGTCTGGTTCCCATATGGCGTGTGCCTCCTGGTATGATAAAGGAAAAAAAACAAAAAAGAGATTTGTTATAAATGAAACACCTATATGGATCAATTATGCGAGAAAAGAAAGCAGGAAGTGACTGATACATACCCTATTCCAGGCTCTAGGTATGTGGGGGGATACATGGGCGTCGGGCTACAGAACAAGACAAAGAAACAAGACAATATTCATGATTACACAGGGCTTTCCCAGTAGCCATGTTTTAACAGTCAATTATCAATGATCATAGACAAAAATAGCCTTTACATATTGATGTGTTTTTATTCACCAACAAGCATGACTAAAATTTAGTGATGCATATTAGAAGCTGATGATTTAGGATTAAGTTTGATGCCCCTGTGGGTGCAGATTCAGACAGGAAGTGGATTGTTTTCTCCCCAGACAATATTTTTCCTCTTATCTCTATAGTGCAGTGAAGACAGCCAGACACAGTCCCCAGCACTTTTAGTGCCCCCACCCTTTCACCATCCAATCAGAGCTGAGGCTGTTGAGTGACGGATCGTTAACCACAGACTCAGGGGGGTCAGCCTTGGGGTTCTTGTTCCTCCTTACTCCACTATCTCACTCTGGACAAACTGGTCCTGGCTGACTTGGCAAAACCTACGCCAAACAACTGACAATCTTGGTTTCTGGCTTTTATTTTCAAATAAACTATTATGTTGTATTACTGTAAGCAAATCAATAAATGACACACAACACCACACACACTGAAAGTGAAAAGAACAGAAACCGCCAAACTACATTTATTTAAATCTATTACACTGTGTTAGCAAAAAAACGACTCACCCCACGTCTCGGTCCAGCATGCTGCCGGGATGGAAAGGGGGGAAAGCACTGCCGTTGGGGGGCTCCTTCGGGGAGTACAGCTTGAATGATTTGGAGGAACAGCCTAAAATAGATGGAATGGGAAAATTAGAAAGCTATAGTCTACAAAATGTGGGTCTAATATTTTTTCTCTGAATTTCTGTGTTTACTACTGAGTGTGAATATAAGCGCTTAGATCTCCACAGAAACAACTCTGGACTTGGAATATGGGATATGTTGAATGTTCTGTTTAATTTGTTTAGAAAGTGCTTGAAAATGATAATTACAGTTAATATTAACAGTATTCATAATATCCTCTTCAGCTGTGAGTGGTTCTACACTTTCACTTTTAGAACATTATATGTTAGCATTAGCGACACTGTTCATGTAGTAACTACATAATAAGCACTAGGGCTTAGAAAGATATTGATATAATGTTATAATAAAGACATGATTTATATTTTCTAAGTCACTTTAAAAAAAATCTTTCCAGTCATCCGAACGCAGTCACGGTATGTTCGAAAACTGCAGACATGACTGATTCAGGTGGAAGTTTATCTGTTGGATCATTTCTCTTAATATCTCTTTTCTTTTAATACACAAATATTTTTTTTGAAAACCTTTCTTTAAAAAGAGATATATTTTTAAATAAAGAGACATAAGAAATATATTTCAGACCGTGAATACATGATCGTGAACCTTTTGGACCCGAAGCTACAAAAGCCAGTTGGTCAAAAAACTTTACAAAATATATTTCAACGGGATAAAAAAAGACAGAAACTTAAATGTTTAAATGTATATTTTTTTCTTCGTACATGTAAGCTTCATTCTAGGGCAAATACGTTATCAGTGATATTTATGCTGATGGAATTGTTAACACCCTTATGAAATTGTTCACTTCAGGGGTTCCCAATACTTTCACACTGAACATCCTTTCAGCACATTTAGTACTATTTGTCCTTACTCTTCTACACTATAACGTTGTACAATCCCTTTCGAGCCTGGTTCCTCTCTCATGTTGTCCCAGGGGATTTTCCCTCACCTCGGCCACCTCTTGCTTGTTCTTTAGGGATCTAAAGCTACATCCAGATTTGATATTGGAGATGATATGATATTTGATGCAATGATACATACATTCATACTGTACATACAATACAAATCAAACTGAATTGAAAATTCCTGTTTCAGTTTAAACTATTCCATACACAGTATCAACGAAACTGTAATGGTCAGGTTTTCATTAGCCTGATGATTTACATTTAAATTCAGAAATCCTATTGAAGGTGCATGAGAGCAGGGGTTGATTCAGCATCATCTGTGGCCCAAGTGTGTGACTGCTATACAGGGCAATACAGGAGCCCATTTGCTTGGTTGTTTGCTTGCACGTTCTCTCTCTCCCTCTCTCTCTCTCTCTCTCTCTCTCTCTCTCTCACTCACAGACATGCACACAGAGGGCAGAAGGGGGTTGTGGATTGCAGGCACACCCCTCACCCTATCCATTCTACCTATTAAAAGGATCTACTGCGTGGCACATTCAGCCTCGACAGGGTCATGACCTCCACTGTCACGGGAACGACTCCGCCTAATAATGACCGGCCGTCTCGTCTCGCAAATAAATCTGTGAAATGTCAATGATTCTCGCCCGTCATAAAACCACACGCTGGGTTTTACGAGTTTTGTCTTTTGTCAACCTGTCTTATAAGATACAAGATTGGCTAAAGCATAAGAGAACACTCAGATATTGCACTGATTTCATGCTGTTTTTCTGAGCACAAACTAGGTGACAGGTGCTAAATATGTGACTGGTGCTATATTAAATAAATCCAGTCCAGCAACAAGAAAAAATTAAAAACACAACTTAAAAATAAATTTGTTATATAAACAAAAACATCATTTTCCATGTCCTCACAGCCCAAAAAACAACAAAAAGTTTAATCTCAACACACAAGTCACAATAAAAAAAATGTCAAAATTGCTAAATGTGAATGAAAATGCAAAATGGTGAAGCTTCACACACTTACATCAAACATCACATCACTATAATCAGTTAGGTGTTACTTCAAAAATGATTTACAAATACACAAAAACATGATTGCAAGTTTTTAATGATTAGAAAATCCAGAAAAATGTTAGTTAAGTGTGGCATTAAAAATATGCCTATCCATAAGGAGTGGTGAAAAAATAACTACCTTCAATTTGATTTACAGTGGATCAGTTGTGCACACACACGTATGCCTTTCTATTTTGATCGCAGCACATTAGCACCATGGGCAGATTTCTTTATCCATTGTTAACTGTCAATAATAGACCTGTCAATAAAGCAACCAACCAGCCAACGCTTGTGCATTTATCTGAATCGAACTGGCTGACATTCTACCATGGTGGGGATGTGATAAATAGCAATCTAGTGGTTTCTTTCCATTTCGCAAATGCTTTGAGAGGACCCTGTGTAGTACAGCAGGGGACACGGGGTTCATTTGGTCTCCAGGAAATGAATTGAGACCTGGTCATTTCAGGGTGCTCTATCAAAACCGTGTACACCCCAGTCAATGCTTTGAGCTTTTATCCATCTGCACAGTCTTTTGTTTTTAATTGTTCCTCTTCCTCACACCCAGTTCTTGTGACTTCTTCTTCTCATACACACCTGCTGCAAAGACGTGTGTACAACTAATGAAGACTAAAAAAGCCACAGAGGGCTCCCTCAAATTTTAGTAATATCAAAAAAGTTATAAAAATGGGTCATTTAGAATATCTCTCATCTTTATTTTACACAAACACACACACACGAACACACACACATACGAGTGAGAGAGAAAAACACCCAAACACCCTTCCTTCATCAGTTTACTGCCTTCATGAAACATTCATTTGTGACTTTAAATCATTAAAAATTAAGGGTGGGGGACACTGAACACACAGCTGTCCTGTGCAGCAGCACCTCCGCAAAGTGGTCACAATGAAGTGTATTTCCATGCAGCTGTCATAAGTTATCTTTACGGCCCACAGGTCAGTGGCGTACACTATTTATGCCAATAATGCGTCTTAAAAAATACTATTACTAATTTTTTTTGTTTGTTTGTTGTAATGGAACTATTATTTCATGGGACTGCTTTAAAATAAATAAACAAACAAACAAGTAAACAAATAAATAAATCTGCAAAATGCCCAGTCTACTTTCTAATCAGGCAGCCTACTCCTGAAAGCAGACACAGTGGTGATGTTAACACAAAAATAGTGTTGTGTAGCATGTTGTATAATCAAGTACAGGAACAGGCTTGGTTTAGTCTGTAATTGACCATCTACATTAATTCTGATTGTAATCATTAATAATGATCTTACCACTTCCAAAAACCTGATGCTGTGCATTTGTGTAAATTCTTTTAAGAGGGAAGAAGGAAGTCTTTACTCCAAATGACAATTTTCTTCTGAATCGCAACAGCTAATTAAGACTTGTTCCCCCTTCACCAGAAGAGGAAGAAATGACTACGGCATTGCCATTAAGGGCGATAAATAAGTAAATAAATAAATAAGCAACAGTCCATTAGATCTTAAGAGCATACCATTAACAGAGATCACTCAGCTGGTGGTTAATGACTGTCTGTCTAAATCAAATCAAGCAACAAACACTAACTTCCTGTGCTGTAAATTGCTTTCTTCAAAACAACACCTCCCCCTCACTCTGATCACACACAGGGCCTCTTTCCTACACACAGAGAGGCAAAACACATCACACTAAAGGCTAAAATGTGCTGATAATCTAATTCACCTCAAAATGTGCCACATTATGAGTGGTGCTGACAAGACAGAGAGGAAGCAAAAAATGCACTATGGGACCGCAAATTGCAGCAGCCGCAGCGTAGGACATCCATCTTGCCAAACATGATTCATTACTAGAGAGGGGAAAACAACCCAGCATCTCTCATTCTGGGAATAATACTCTTAAGCTTTAATAAAATGTGATGTTTAAGAGCTGGTGCTCACAGATGTGGAAAAAACAACAAGCCCAATTGCATGATAACATGAACTTTAAAACTAAATTAACCGTTAGAATTTTGTAAAACAAGTCATTTTTGCATAGGATTTGTTTATCTGATTCTGGGGCAGAGAGTAAACCATTTCCAAGTTTTATATTTATATATATGTATATAAAATGGCATTATTTTATTAAAAGGTAGGTAACAAGTCATAACAAAAGGGAAACTAAATAAACGATTAATCATATGTTTACATAGCATTTAGGACCGTACAAATAATTGATTTTGATTTCACAAACATTTGAAAGGTGTGAAATTTCTCCTGGTCACAAGACAGTCTTGAAGCCTTACTAGTCAAGGAAGCTGGATACACCGGCTACATCTGAAACCGCTCCCGATTGGCCACGAAGTGCACTACATAGGGCGTACGATCCATTATGTCACTCGCCGTGCAGTGCACTCATGTAGGAAGAAGAAAGCCGTTTGGAAAACAACTTCTCCACTACTGGTTAGCCAACTCGATTTTGTTAGCCTAGCATGATTTAACGAACCAAAACACTTCTGAAAAAAAGGGCTTAACGTAAACATTAAAACACATATTCTTTTATTCGCTTTGAGCGTTGTTTTATACCTAATTAAATTAAAACCAACTCTATAGCGATTTCAGGTTCCTTTCTATCCGAGCTGAATTAGAAAACTGCCCACCTAGCACCTAGCCACCAGCTAGCAGGCTAGCGCAAAAAGGGCTACAATACATTAAAAAATATGAACCAACTGTATAACAACGAAGAATGCATAATGTGCCTTTTTTTTAAAAATAAAGTAACACCATTAAAAAAAACTAAACAAAAAAACATGCAGCATAAAGTGCAAAAACCACATCATTTTACCTGCAAGAATCGGTTTCCACAAGATTGATGTTTACAAGCTCCAGCGGTAGCACAGTGTAGCTCAGTTCCGGAGCTCGACCTGACTACGGTGGCTACTGTGGAGCAAAACTAAACGTCCCCGACACAAACTCTACACTACTAACAACTACCAGGGAAAACCATCGAAAATAAGACCGATGCGAATAATGAACCGCTAGACTGATGTGAAGGCGACGCCGTTTGCCATTTCCGTAAGCCTGCTAGCTGTGGTGTTGCGGACGGAGCCCGTTATAAGCCCTTTGTTCCAGGGCAGGCATGAACAATAAAGCTGTAGGCCCTCCTCTCTCTCCTTTCACCTCTTTCTCCTCTCTGTCTCTCCCCCACTGGCTTCTCCTTATCATCTCCTCTCTCTTTCTCCCACAATCAAGCTCGGGAGAGAGAAACAGTCCACCGCCCTTCCTCACCCTCCTCCTCCTCCTCCTCTCCGGTCTAAGGTTGTTTTTTTGCATGTAATTCAACACTTATATGTTTACGTTAAAAAAACAGTTTCTTGCCGTATAGTTATTAATGATATTAAAAACAATCAAATAATAAAAATAGATCTACACCTTATGATTCTTTTCTTCATTTGTTGGTACTGAATTGGTGAAAAACCAAGAAAACTACGAATTTCATGTTAGGTTTGTGTATATTTTAAAAACGTTACTGAATCTGATTGATCAAATGACATAATCCAATATATAACATATTAAACACTTTTGCACTATGATATTTATATTTGCCTACCTATCTGTCTGTCTGTCTGTCTGCCTATCTATCTATCTATCTATCTATCTATCTATCTATCTATCTATCTATCTATCTATCTATCTATCTATCTATCTATCTATCTAATCACGGACCTTCTGCCCTTTACATAATTTACATTTCATTTCTTTGTATTCATTCATTCATTCATTCATTCATTCATTCATTCATTCATTCATCTCCAAGCAATTGAAGTTGACATTATTTACATTTGTTTTTAGTTATTAAGGTTTAGATTAAGCCCAATAAATATATCTGACCAGTCAATTAGGTTAACAATAACAACTTATAACTAAAACAGTTAATAATAAAGGATAGATGATGATCTGCACCACTGCATGATCTACACCATTATTTAAAAACGCAGACCTTGGACCAATAATAAAACCCAATAAAAATACTAAATCTAAAAAAATCTAATTAATCTAATGATGAATCTAAAGGTCATTCAATTTGCTAGCACTGGCTTAATGTAACCCCATTACAGCAGATTATAGGCATCAATTTGTCTAATCAAATCACTGCTGCAATTACACATACAAACACCTCAGCTGCATTAGTCCACTTCATAGCCGAGATCATTTGACTGCCAGGTGACCGATAAAAGACAACACAGCTCTGGGGATTTAAAATGATCAGTTCCCACTGAGGTCGATAGCTGGCCACTTCATGTCATGGCACAAAATCAATAAATGTGGTTTCAGGACATTGCGTGTGGTCCGTTATAAAATACTGGAGATATCTCCATCAATAATGGTCTTGCATAACATAAAAGCATTTCAATACGTCAATCATTATTTCCACAGAAAAAAATCCAGGTCAATGTCTTCGTACAAAAATGCACACCAAAACATGCTTAGTTTGATTGTTTCTTCACAAATGGAGTAATAAATAAAAATAAATAAATAATAACAATAATAACAATAATAACTTTTTATATATATATATATATAGCAAATAAAAAGATTTTAATGAGTCAAAGACTAATTTGTAATAACAGAAGTAAAACATAGTAATTATAAAGTTATACACAATGCATATATATATATCTAATTATATATATATATATATATATATATATATATATATATATATATATATATATATATTAGTTTTTTTCAGCACTAACACTTCTCTAAGCCTTATGTTTCATCATGGCTGTCTCTGTTTGTCCCACAGCTATCTTGCACTTGTTTCTGGTTAACTGGTGGAAACTTGCATCAATTTTATTACTCCTTTAACTGCTCTGTATTTGCAGCTGGCTTACAAGTCAATAGTGAACAACTGTCCAAATCAACAGTATGCTCCACAACTGGGAGTTTTCCAGTTTGCACAGTTTAAACCTCTGTGTACATATAATTACCTCTACACACTTATAAGTCAATTATAATTGTTTATACTGCAGTAATGTTAAATTCTATATTTTGATTGGTCAGGGGCTGTTTATAGTGTGGTTTATATTAATGCACTGGTTCTAATACATTATCAGTTTTAGTAACAGCTTACATTGGGGCATGCTCAATGTTCCACAAACTGTTAATAAGTTTTCTGTGAGAAGATTTAGCATTTTTGGAAGGAGTCTCCAGTGTCAGCAAATTAAGACATTAAATCTAAATATGTATGTATAAAACAATATGATGTTGTTCTTTAATAAAAACAAAACACTGTTAGTCTTGTCATATTGTTGTGGCATCAAAGGAATAAAACACCTCGGGGCAAACAGGTGTTTTTGAGTTATAAACTCATCTTTTGAATAAGCAGATGGGATAAGTAAAAAATATTCATTAGAATAACAACTAAAGCAAATCTCTTTTATTGGTTTAAGCATTTAGATTTGCGGATGAGCAATAAATTTGTTTAAAGATAACCTTTATAATGTTAATCTGCTTTAGAAAATGCATGTCTTGCGATTTTCCTATCAGTTTAGTAGCAGGCAGGTCATTACAGGTTTCTCCCTTATTACCCTCTCTAATGTAAACACAACCTGATAGTCTCACCACTGAATAGGGCATGTGTGTACAGCATTTCCAACAATATTTATTTTCCAGTGGGTACTTGCTTAGACAATGAGACTGTCTGGTGTCCTTAAAACCTTTACCTATATGCTACACTGTAGAAGTACACTTAGTGATGCCCTTCCTTGGGGTCAATTTTAGCTGAATTCAATTCAGATCTGTTGTATCTGTATAGCACTTTTAACAATACACATTGTTACGAATCAGCTACACAGAAATATCTATAAGATAAATATCTTATAACTGTTCATTGATGGAGACTTACTGTAAGTGCAAAACTGACCATGGTGATTGCAGAGCAAAACATAACATAGCAATTATCTAAAGTCTTACATAGTTATAATCTCTGTAAGAGTTACAGAGAAGCAGTTGAATAAAAACCAACACAAGGAAGTAAATCTACAAGCTTTAGTGATAGCAGAAAATAACAACCAAATAAAACACATCGAGCCATTTCCGAATATCGTTAAAAGGACATCAGTGTATTTCAGTCTAAACACCATCTACTACATCTGATGTGTATGTCTAATTAAAATGAACAATAATTTGTAATTGTACCAAGTAAGGAACTGTACACTGGTTGACCTGAAACACACTTATAAAAAAAGGCCTGGTGAATTTGGAGAAGAATAGGATAAAAGAAATATAGTGAACATTGCTAAAAATAAATATGGAAGTGTAACAGTATCGATTAGCTCGTGCCTGGAAACATAACGTCATTTGTGTAACAATTTTTTTCCTCTAGCTTGATAAAGCTTTAAAAGTACACATGCTTTGGTAAGATTTTTGTTCTATCATAAGATTTTATTTTTAACATTGTTAGGTTCATCTTATGTAGACTGCATTTTAAACATTAGTTAGCAGAATTTGTCTTGTGCCCTGAAATCTACATTAAATTAAAGCTTCAAATGTGGGTTTGTTTTTTTTGGTCTCTGTTGAATTTGTTTTTATGTTAATCACAGATACATTATAGATGTGGTAGACAGAGATTAGGTTGAGAAATACTATCGCTTTAAAAAAAAATCAATATGAACTCAAGTGTGACTGTGTTAGAAACCAGGGGCTTCGTATCAGAGAGCCACAGAGCAAAGTGTCATCTGCTCAAGTCTATGACTGGTGTAGACTTTGCTTCATTTGTGAGTCAATCAAACTATTTGCCAAGAGAATAAAAAATATTTAAAACCGTCTGCTTAAGACTGAAACTTGTTCAGAATCTAAGTTTATTAAGAACAGATGATGTAAATGATATTATCTACATAATATCTAC
Source organism: Tachysurus fulvidraco (assembly GCF_022655615.1). Taxonomy (NCBI): domain Eukaryota; kingdom Metazoa; phylum Chordata; class Actinopteri; order Siluriformes; family Bagridae; genus Tachysurus; species Tachysurus fulvidraco. The sequence goes on from NC_062519.1 coordinate 36,275,508, forward strand.
ATGCGATGTAGAATGGTTCTTTCTTACCAGGTGTTTCCAGTTGGTCAGTCATGATGTAGTCTCACTGTTCAATAAAGTTTCGAGCTCTCTAGATTACAAATGTATAACATCGCTTTATGGCTTGCTCTCACTTTTTTTACCCCCCCCCCCCTCTCTCGCTCCGTTTTTCTCTCTCTCTCTCTCTCTCTCTCTCGCTGTCTCTCTCTCTCTCTCTCTCTCTCTCTCTCGGATATCTCTGGTGCCCAGGCGGCAGGGTGAAGGGGTGTCGTTAAGTGACGGGGGGGGGGTGGAAGACTCTCTTACCCACCTTCTGTTCACTAGTCAACAGGAAGTCCTGAGGCACACATCTGCCACACGGCTGATAACAGGCTAAACTGCCCCATTCCACCAATAGTGCCCCCCACTCTTCTAGCTGTCCGTCTTCTCCTTAGTGCCCATTTGGAGATATGTTAAACTGACATATTGGTGCAGCAAAAAACATGACAATGCATGTTTTCTAAATTATTTCATCACTTTAATTGCAAAATCACTATAAGGACTGTTTTTTTTTTAACTTTTTAAAAGAACTCAAATTGTAGTCAATATGCCAAGATGTGGTCAGTGTCCATTGTTTGTTTCTTTTTTTTTACTTAAAGGAGAATGTAGCTTTTCCCTAAACATACAGTATGCCCAATTCTTCACATGACGGTGTTAAGCTCATTCCTGTGATTTCATTCTTATCTAGATGATTTGGTTAAATAGCAGGTTAAGTCTGTACTGAACATTTTTTTGGACAAATTTTTAAGCCTATGTAATCCTCTTCACACCTTCTGGTAAAAGCTCCACCTTCAACTATAAGCATTCCTTTTCATGGTCATGTGCTGAATGATACCAAATTATATTATTATTTAGGGAAAATGGGATAATTGTACAGATTGTTTAACTGCTAATGTTAAACTGTATATTTACATGGAGAGGTTTTGCACAATTAGTCCACATTAGTGTCCACATCCGGACATTACTGAAGCACTGGATGTGGTCTCGTGTTTGTCCTAAAATCAACTTGGATGAACTTGAACTTGAAATAAACACCAAGATGAAGAAATCGTATTGGCTCTGTCATATAGTTCTTCCTCCTCTACGGTCTCTCTTACGTTCTCTCTCCTTCTGGCTTGCTGTTTTTTTAAACCACATTCTGTTCTGCATAGATAAGTCAAGAGAAAGCAAGAAAAAATAAAAACAAACAAACCCCACACAAGCTGGTCACGTGCCGTTAATACTCCTTTGACCCAGACAGCATGAGAGGTATGTGAGTGATTGACAGGCTTGTGAGCGATTGACATGTTTGTGAGTGATTGACAGGTTTCCCCTGGGCTTAGAATATTTCTGTAATGCTAAGCCTCAGATCAATAATGTTTTGATCATGGAGTATGGATTGGGTATTCTCTGTGCTAGCAAGGATACAGAAGAGCAGAGCTGCTCAGATTTCATCCTTAATGTTGTGATAGGAGATTAGAACAGACGTGAGAGACACCGTCAACCAGGCGCCCTCTTGTGCTCAGAAATGATAAATGGCTACACAATGCATCTCCCAGGTCTATAGAGACAGAACATTGAGCGTTTGTGTGTGGGGAAGAAGGAGTTCACACAAAGTTTACTGTTTTACAATTTGAACTAATCAGGGAAAAAACAGTAACATCTGCTCCAAGACCAGGGAGGGGAACATGGCATTGTGGGTCATTTATAAATACAAAACTACAATACAATTCTGATTTCACTGAAGCACATGTGCATTTCTCTGTGCAAACAGAAAGAAGTGCAAATGTTTCCATTCTCTTAATGCCTGAGTGAGAAAAATATATAGCTTCATTTGACTTTTTTGTCCACAAAACAACATAACCTGTGTACTATTTGTACTTTTCTATTAAGAAAAGCTCCAGTTCCGACATGGCCTAAACATTTCAGTAATTAAGTCTAAGCCACCATCGTTGACCTGCTCTATCTCATTTGTTTGAATGTGCCCAATTACTTAAAACGGTAGACACATTTTGCTTTGTTAAAACCTATTAAAAGCGTGAAGAGCTCAAGGAGTCATGTTTGCTTTAAACAGTCTATTTAAAAGTCAGTGGGAATCAGGGTGGCAGCTATTTTAAAATGTATAATTTGAAAAAAATACTTTCAGAAAGTGAAAGTGGGTGATACCATTTACCAGCAGTGAAAAGTGGAAACAGTCGAAAATAAAGAAAAACACCTACTAAAGAAGTGGAATATTACCCTCATAATTAAGTCACATTCAGAAACACTGTTTACATTAAAGGGCTCATGGCCTGTAATCATTTGAATTGAGGGAACACAAACTTTTGCATTCAGCTTTATCTTGAAGGAGTACAAAAGAACCCGCAAGGTACGTCCTTATTCTTTTTCTATTGACGTAAAATGTTCTCTCATAAGCTCATGTTACTCAGGTAATAGAGCTCTATAATCTTTAATCTGTCCATACATTTCTCTCTCTCTCTCTCTCTCTCTCTCTCTCTCTCTCTCTCTCTCTCTCTTTCTCTCTCTCTCTCTCTGTCTCTCTCTGTGTCTCTCTCTCCCTGCACTGGTGCTGCCTGGGGGATGATGGGTAAGTGACATTGCCCTGATGTTGCTGCGTTCTCGGTGCAGGAAGCCATTTTGTTCCAGATCTGTGGCTGCTGGGAGACAGGTTTGATGTGTTAGAGACAGCCTGGCCAATGACAGATCAGTGTGCCAGCCAAACGCACAGTCACACACCAGCTAAGTGATCTCTCTCTCTCACTCTCTCACCCTCCCTTCCTTGCTCTTAATGCTCCCTCGGCCTCCCACTTCTTCTCTGGCTCACTCTCCCTCCCTCTTTAACAACGGTCTTGCTCGCTCTTTCTCTGACACAAACACCCTCATACTGTGCTCCTTGTTTTTTTCTACTCCCTCCATCTCAGACACACATCCTCTACAGACTGCGATTGTGTAACTGCAAGCGCCATGCGTGTGGTTGCCATTTTAGTGCTGCTGCGATTTAAGTGATTTTCCTCTAATCAAGTACACCACGTGACTTTCCGCATGAGAGAGCACCAACCTCTCTTTCTCCTTGTTGCCACAGACAGGGTGGGGGGGCATAAGGGAAAATGAAGAAAAAGATACAAAAAGAGAGGGCAAACTGAAGGAGGGAAAGGAAGGAGAAGACAGGTAGGGAGGAGCTTGTGACCTGTGGATGCTGAAGGTGACCACAGACTGCAAATGTTTATATGTTAAAGAAATACTCCCATGTTTCCAAACCTAACCTCAATGCTCTGTGTAGGTAGCTTATGTCTAAGAGTCATTCTTTTTCTGAGATAGGAATGGAAAACCTATTTAATCAAAATTCACTTATAGTTTATTTACAGCCTTTATGAATTCAGAACTTGTTGAATTCCACCAATAAAGATTTTAAAATTTATAGCAATATACTTTGAATTAAAAACTACACTTTAACCATACCTCTTGGATGAGACAGACATGAGAAAGAGTCCAAATCCGTAGAGTTTAATCCAACTTCTACACTGGAACAATAGCAGCTACAACAACTTCAGTAGATCTGCTGAGAACTAGAACAAACACACCTACAAGCAAAAACAACAACATCGTTCCTCAGTTAACTAGCAAAAGCTAAAAAATTCAAGCTACGTTCTACAATATTAAGAAACACAAAGACACATAGCTACATTTAGAAAATCTGTTCCAGATAAAGATAGAATAAAATGGCTCATTACCAACAACTAAACCAGAAGGCCACAAGATGAAGCTTGTCTGTAATATATATATACATACTCATGTTTAATTACAAAGGAGTTCGTTGAGGCTGTTAATAAGATTTTTTGTAGTGTACTATCAACAATTTCTGTGATATCATTTGGCATACTTTTGTGGTGAGAGATGCTTCTTCAAAATACATTTTTTCTTATTTATTCTCACTTGTTTATTGTTTTTACATTAATCAATTTTTTTAAGGTTTAATGTTCAGTCAGTTCCCTAATAAACCCCTCAAACAAATAAGGGTAAAGTGTTGACATATGTATCCAAATAAATCTAAAATAATTAAAAAATTAAATTTTGAGGTAGCATCCCTCACCACAAAACTGAGGCAAATTATATCACAGAAATTGTTGAGTACACTACAGAAAAATCATATTAACTGCCTCAATGACTTCCTTTGTAATGTATTAAACATGAGTTTTAAACACACAGGTTTTCTGTTCTTTTCTCAGTACAAGGCAACACTGAAATCTTGTCTGTGTTGATCACACACACTACAGCTGACTCAAAATATGGATCTAAATTCTGGCTAAACGAAAACACCTTAATCATCGACATGTTGAGACATACAGTAGATGACTTCATTTTAACAGTACATACTCATACATGCACATACATGTACATGTGCTTGCAACACTCACACGCACCTCCAACCTAGACCACACAAGAAGGGGGTGTATCCCACTGCTCAGCATCACAGAGGAATGTAAACACACTGAGTTTATACTGAGCTATCCAACTCTCTGTCTCTCTCTCTCTAGCTTCGCCTTTCACTCTAGCTCCTACTTGCTCAATACTAACTCACTCACTCTTAAATCTAAGAGTGATCTCATTCTCTCGCTTTAGTCTATACTAAACACAATCTGCTCTTTCTGACCACAAGCCATGAACAATGCTCGTTCTCAGACCAAATACACAACCGATGAAACCAATACTCACTAAAAATGCACCATTATAACCACTGATCACATAATAGGGCTGCAGCCACAAGCCATTAACCAGCCACAGTCCCTGTACACAAATTCACAGACACACACACACACACACACACACACACACACACACACACACACACACACACACACACACACACACACACACACACACACACACACACACACACACACACACACAAGGTACTCTGTAAAACCAAGTCCAGAAAACAATCTATGAGTCACTCACCTTTCCAAGACCCATTAATAAAACTTGGCTGTTATCATTTACGCTTATAAAAATGTAAATTCACAGCAATATGTGAGTATAAGTCAAATTAAGGCCTTTTTGACAGACAGTCATTGAGATGTCTTGTTCTGAATGATCCAAACACTCAGTAGGTTCTATGTACACAGGCACTAAACAAATAATTCATATGAACTTATTTAATGGTTCATAAAACTTTATGGATATGATATTGCAACAGAGAGACTGAACAGATGCTCTTGAGAAACAAGCAGGCGTGCTCAACTTTATGACTGGTTTTAAAAAAGGCCATCTTGTAAATCTACTGGGACACTGTCATAAAACAACAAATGCCACAAAAAAATCTCTGGTTAGAGCTAAACAGTAGATATACCGATTTATTAATTTATAATCATTATTTGAGCTGTCTGTTTGAATAAAGGAGGAAATTAAGAAATCTATGCAGCAGGAGCAAAAGCTGATGCGATGGCTATAACCGCGAGATGTCTTACAGAGTAGGAAGTGTTATCAGTGCTTGCTTCAGGGCACAAATGTCACAGACGTGCATGAGTGCCTGTTGCTCTGGGCGCCTGAGATGGCATCGCCTGGGTGAACTCTACAATAACGGAAATCAAACAGATGTCTCTGTGGCAGCACAGTCGTAATCGAAGACATTGTTTGTTCTTTCGCTTTGATATCAGTCCTGATCCTTCATCTCAATTTTTGTTCCTCTTTACACCTCTCTAAACAGAAAGGATTGTTTTGTTTATTTGATAAAGAAAAAAAGTCGCTCAATCACAATAGCCTCTGGTTTTCTCTGTCCCCTCCTTTCGTTCTGTTGAGAGGAAGGCATGAGAGGAGAAGGTCAGGGGGTGTTTGATGGGTCTTCGCTTGGCTGATTGTCACTCTAGCCAATGAGTCTGAGCAACAGAGCAAAGATATCAGCCTGTTACATTAACACTGCAGAGGGACAGAAAATGAATGAGAGAGGGAGATAGGGAGAGAGAGAGAGAGAGAGAGAGAGAGAGAGAGAGAGAGAGAGAGAGAGCAAACCCTATCAGCAGCAATACACCCAGTCAGAGGTTTAGCCTTATCCCGAAGTTCTCCCAACACTTACAGCCTTTCCACTTCTTATGCGCCTATGTTTTATTCAAGTCAGTTCATGATGTCTAAGCTTTTGTCCCATAGGGAGAGAACACACAGTGATCTCTCAACACATCTTATCTGTACTGAAGTACAAACCAATATTTCGCTTCATTTAAATAAACCATGCTGCTTTGGGCTAAATCAGGGGAGGCTAATACCTTCATTATGCCAAGCTGGAGAGATAGCGAATCTTCCAACTACAAACAAACAAGAAAACAAGCACAGGCCGGTTCCAGCTCTGGAACACAAACAAGTCCATCACTGACGTGATATAAAGACCAATATTTTTCAGCCAAGTCTCTATCATCTACATCTGTAGTGTTTGTACAATAACCCTGGAAAAGAATTTTAATATATTTCGCCATGCTAACAAAAGAATAGTAGACGTGTTTACTCAAAAGCCACTTTGAATGTAGGCCTAAGGGCAGTTGTTGAGGGCAGCCAGTAAACATTTATGAAAAACATGCTTTTGAAGAACCCTTTAATGAGTTCTTCAGTCAAATGGACTTGTAAATGAAGCTATAACTAAGCTCTACATTTGTATCATATGTCCTAAGCAATTACTTTGTCAGAGAGAAAGATATATGGTTATATCTTACCAAAATAGCAACTGTAGCTTTAAGCATGAAGTGAGGATACCACAAAACTTACAGGAAAGAGTAAAAACCTGGGACAACAGCTTTACTAAGATTTCTTTCATGTCTCTTCCATTAACATGCATTATTAGAGTGTAACAATTGCAGTTTTTAATACAATCACATGATTAAAAAACAAAAACCAGTCATTCATAATCCAAGTCTATGGTCATTTCTCAGTACCAGAAAATGTATACATGTGTTACAGGTGTTGTTTGAAACTGGTGGAGTTTTGCTTTAAATAATGAAACAAACAAACAAACAAACAAACAAGCAAACAGACAGACAGACAGACAGACAGACAAATAAATAAATAAATAAATAAACCCAAAGCCAGCATGAAGGGTTGTGGAATACAGCCGTCACTGACACTTGTTGATTTGTGTAGACAGAAATCCCATAATAATCCTGCTGATGCCAGTGTGTGGGCGCATAAAAGTCAACTCAAAATGGCTAATCACAGAAACATACTCCGCTGAGCCACTCCATCTCTGACAGGCAGCATCAAACAGACAGATACAAGCACATTAACAAACAGAAAGAAAAAAGTAGAAGAGTTACACATTTGTACAGTGAAACAATTCTAATGGCAAGTAATAACGCTTACATGTGCCATGATTGCAAAGGAGAAAGCAAGTGCCATGAGAACATCAGCTTGACCTTTAGCTTCATACCAATTTTACCTCAGCAAACTTTCTGCACATCTGGCTTCCGACATAAAATTTGCTAGTTAAAAATACTCATTTCCCATTCCACAGCCTGTTCAGAACTAAGGCTCCAAAACGATCAACAACAACAAGAGCCACAACAAGGCAACCCGAGTCTGAACCATGAAGCTCTTCACGGCAGTCACCAATGCAAACCATCTGTGTGGGGAAAAAAAGAAAAACACCACCAAACTCTTCCAATTTCTCCCTTGCTCAATCTGCTTTTGAGTCTGCCCTGAAACAAAACTCTAACACATACACAAACACACACACATGCACACATACACACACACAGCTCCACAGAGTACAACAGGGGGCAGCCATGTTTCTCCAAACGTGTTCCTCCTGTGCCTTCCCCTGTCATTGCAACAAAGCCCTCGGGCCACGTCCTCTCGCCACGCCGACGCACTTGACAACACACTCTATCTCCCTCAGCAACCGGGTTGTAGTCACGGCGACAGCAGAGGGCTCTTACCCGGACACGCGCAGCCGCCCACGGACATCTTCTCACATGCCCGTTCCTGACGCTGCTCCGAGCTGATGGTGGAACGCTCTGACGAGACGCTTCGCTTATTCTACTCTTCTGCTTCTTCTCCTTCACTCCGCTCTGCTTCTGTTGCTGCTGCTCACATGGGCGTCTGTTTTTCCAAAGGTCCACACATGCACGTATACACCGAGGAAAGAGAGAGAGAGAGAGAGAGAGAGAGAGAGAGAGAGAGAGAGAGAGAGAGAGACAGAGAGACAGAGAGAGGGGGAGAGGGAGAGTATGAGAACGTGGAGGGAGGGAAAGGTTAAAAAAAGAACAAGAGCACAAAGGAGTAAAAGCAGAGAAAGAAAGAGAAAAAAGAAAGAGAAAGAGAGAAGCAGAGAGTTGCAATGATCCTGCTGCCTTGACTGTACCCTTGTGCTTATTAGTGTGCTGATAGCAATGCAGGTGGGAGGAGAGAGTAAGACAGAAAGAGAGTAAGAGAGTGAGCGAGACAGAAAGAGAGAGGGAGTGATTATGTGTGTGTAGGGCGAGAGAGTGTGTTAGAGCGAGCGAGGGAGGGAAAAAGAATGGGAGGGTGAACAAGAGGGCTGTCAAAGTGACCTGAGCAGCAGATCTCAGAGAATAACAACCATGTGATGTGGCTCTCTCTTTTTTTGCTTTTAAAGATGTACACACTGTTTTCCTACCCCGTGCCCACCTTTTGCACCCTGTGCCCCCGCTGCATCCACATAAGTGCTCTCATGGTGGGGTTTGGTTAGCTGGCAGGCGATGAGTTAGAGGAGCAGGACACACTGTCTGAGTGGCTCGTTACCATCCGCGGCAAACAAGTGAGGGAGGGTGTGTGTGGTCATCTGACATCTTTCTGCTCATTCTCTCGCTGTGTCTTTTGCACTCCTGGCTGCCTGCCTGCATTCACTCCATTAGTCGCCAAACCTGTCTTTTTTTTCTCCCATTCCATCACACACTCGGTCTTACACAACAAAGTGATAGAGTGGAGAGAGAAGAGGAAGTTACCTTGGCTAATTCTGCCCCTCCATGCTCCATTCACCTAAATGCTGAGGAGCATTGGAATGCATGGTGTATGGAGGGGTACACTTTTAGCCCGCAATCCTCCTCTTATTTCCTCTAAATGAACCTCTGCAGCTCAACAAAGAGCTCTTTAGAACCTCACAGCAGGAGGCTGCAAGCATAACTGGTGTGTGTGTGTGTGTGTGTGTGTGTGTGCGCGCGTGTGTTCAGGAGGTCAAATATGTTTCTGTGTGAACTGGCTCTTTCTGTTCTATAATAATGGAGAACATGTCAAATATTTGTTCTTATTGCAGGTTTAACGTTGTTATTGACAAGCTCCACTGTTACTGTGGATGTGGCGATAAGATTATTGGTATCAGTCATGAAGAACGTCCGATATAATCCACTGAGATATTTGTGTGCTGACCAAGATTACACAGAAGTGACACAGATTGTCTAATAAATTATTATTATTATTTTCACATAACTTGCCAAACTAACTTGAGGCTTGCAGAGAGAAATACAGATGTAAAGAAACAGAAAAAGCATATAATTTAGTATGCAAACTAATCTTACACCGGCCACTTCAAGTTATCAATCTATTTCTGTTAACATTCTGCACTTTCACTTACCTGACTAATTTCACTATTATAAATCATTTATAATAGTGATTGAGTCATTGTGTTACATCATCTTAGCATCTTTTCATTCAAACTTTTTGTTTTACTCCTTTCTGCTATCCACAATGAATCATTATGAGAAACTTTGATTCTTAATTCTTTACTCACAAGTGAACAGTATGTTATTAAATATGTTTAAAAATAGATATATATTTTTTGGTTTAGTTTTAGTAATCAAAATGCTGTGGTCTTGAATTACAAAATCACAAATAATGAGTGGTAATTTGTGTGCAAGGGGATGAGCTTCAATCAAATTGTGGGCATATTGAAAGTGATTTACAAAAAACAAAGCTAAGGGAAGGACACTGTATGTAAATTAGTGTTTTGTTTGTGCTATTTGTTTTTGCTCTGGATTTAAAAAGACTCCAAAAACAGTGAACAGAAATGCTTTACATCTTTTTTGCATGTTTAGTATAACACAGATTCAAAGCTGTGAGACAGGCTAAAAACCCTGTTGAAAATATGTAACCATGTGGTGATTTGTTATGAAACCAACTTTAACCTACATCCTCTAATCATTATAAGACAATAAGGTGCATTTTTAATAACTTCCCATTATTATAACCTACCAAATCTTACCGTACAAGGAAAAGCTTGAAGCTTCGTCACAAGACCCTTGGAAGCTCCACAACATCATCTCTTCTCTATTCAACCCTCCGGCTCCACCTTCTTCATCCTCCCTGATTGCAGAAGACTGCTTCTTTCTACCATGAGAAGATTGAGGAAATCTGCAGGACCTTTACTTCTGCCCTGACTGCACTTACATCTCACAGTCTGGATTCCCCCACTCCTTTGTTGTCGCATTTCTCAACTGTAGCAGCAGAAGAGATTTTACATCTCATCCAGTCTTGCAATCCTACCACCTGCCCATTGGATCCACTCCGTTCCACTATGCTACAGACCATCTCGCAAGACCTTCTGCCCTTCATTACCACTATCATCAACAGATCCATAGCATCTGGTCAGGTACCAACTACTTTCAAGAGAGCAAGGGTTATTCCCATCCTAAAAAAAAAAAACTGCTCTGGATCCATCAGACATCAGTAACTACAGACCAGTATCACTTCTCTCGTTTCTTACAAAAATTCTTGAACACATTGTCTATAATAAACTGTCTATCACAGAACAACCTCCAAGATCCCAACCAGTCTGGCTTTAAAGCAGCTCATTCCACAGAGACAGCCCTTTTGGATGTCTCTGAGAAACTACATGCTGCTAGATCAGCCAAACTGTCATCCGTCCTTATCCTCCTTGACCTTTCAGCAGCGTTTGATACGGTCAACCACAAGACTCTCTTGTCCACCCTCAGGAGTCTGATCTGCAAATCCCAATTCTGGGATTTGCAGATCAGCTTTGGAATGGTTTGCTTCCTACCTGGAAGGACGCTCATATCAGGTAACATGTAGGGGAGTGACATCTGCTCCATGCAGACTCTCCACAGGTGTCCCACAGGGCTCAGTACTTGGTCCTCTTCTTTTCTCCCTGTATGCTCACTCTCTTGTTGAAGTTATTTACTCACATGGGTTCTCTTACCACTGCTATAATGATACACAACTTACCTTCTTTTTCCCACCCTCAGATACCACAGCTTCTGATCGGCTCTCAGCATGTCTGGCAGAAATATCATAATGTATGACTGCTCATCAGTTAAAGCTCAATCCTAGCAAAACTGACCTGCTGTTCATCCCAGGTGATTCATCCCCAGGTCATGACCTTGCTATATCTCTGCACAACGATCTGATCTCCCCTTCAGCCACAGCTCGCAACCTTGGGGTAACCATGGACAATCAACTGTCCTTTTCCTCTCATGTTGCTCTACCACATTAGAAAGATTCGGATATTTTTGTACACACAAGCTGCTCAGGTGCTCAGGTTCAGTCTCAAGTCATTTCAAGACTGGATTACTGCAATGCACTGCTGGCAGGTCTACCTATGAACACAATTCATCCTCTGCAAATGATCAAAAATACAGCTGCACAGCTTGTTTTCAACCTGCCTAAGTTCTTACATACCACCCCGCTGCTGCGATCCCTCAACTGGCTTCCGGTAGCTGCACACATCAGATTCGAAACACTGATGCTGGCCTACAAAGCCAAAAATGGACCAGCTCCCTCTTACCTCAAAGCATCATCGCTCCTTGCACTGCACCCCGCACCCTCAGATCTACCAGCACTGCTTGACTGGTTCCACCATCTCTCAGGGTAAGAGGCAAGTATACTACAACACTCTTTTATGTTCTGGCACCAAGGTGGTGGAATGAACTTCCCCTAGCGGTTCGGACAGCTGAGTCACTAGCTATTTTCAAACGACGGTTGAAGACCTATTTATTCAGGAAACAATTCTACTGGCACTATTTTCCCTATTTTTTGCATTAAAAAACAAACAAAAAGAAACATTTGAAACTTTTTCATTTTAACTTTGAACAATGTTTAAAACTCATGGTATCTTAAGAATGTAACCTAGTGAACCAGCATTAATCCAATGATAGAGATTTAAGCACTTCTGTACATCGCTCTGGATAAGGGTGTCTGCCAAATGCTGTAAATGTAAATGTACCAAATTGTATACTTTTGTTCTTAACTGGCAAAAATGGGTTTGCACAAATATAATACTTGTAATATCTTTTATATTAATTCTATTGATTTGCACAAAATTGCTTTTCCCAAAGTGACTTTTAGGCTCAGCAAATTGCCTATTCAATAATCCAGTCTCATCACCCCACACTGTATTTCTGTGTAAACACTCCAAGTTGCATATTCATTATTCATTAATACAAACCCAACAGAAACAACAGACCATCTACTCCTGTGTAGAGACTGTTAATACATCAGCTTGCACATGTTTTGCATGTGTTATTGAGTTTGCACATGAATACCTTAAGGTAAATTAGGGCCATGATATTAAATAGGCATAATTGGAGACACCTCTTGACCCCTTAAAATGTTGCTTATGCAACACTGTGAAAACATTTGAGTCAATTTACCTAGAATACAAAAATGGAGCAGCAAAGTTTTCTAAAGTTTATATTATATGAAAAG